>NW_004949141.1:133515-142406 GCF_000317375.1 Microtus ochrogaster
TCTAACCTCCCAACTTTCCAGCCAAAAACAAGAAAAGCTCCTTTCTCAACCCTGCCTCATCACATCCTCTCTCCAGCCAACCATATCATAATTAAGGCAATATACAGCAAGCCAACAGCCAACTTCAAACTAAATGGAGAGAAACTCCCAGTGATCCCACTGAAATCAGGAACAAGACAATGTTGTCCACTCTCTCCATATCTATCCAGTATAGTCCTTTAATGTCCTAGCCAGAGCAATAAGACAACAAAAGGAGATCAAGAGAATACAAATTTAAAAAAAAAGAAGTCAAACTTTCACTATTTGCTGATGATATGATAGTTTACATAAGCAATCCCAAAAATTCTACAAAAGGAACTTCTACAACTCAAACACTTTCAGTAATGTAGCAGGATACAAGATTAACTCAAAAAACTCAGTAGCCCTCTTGTACACAGATGATAAAAGGGCTGGGAAAGAAATCAGAGAAACATCACCTTTCACAATAGCCACAAATAGCATAAAATATCTTGGAGTAACTCTAACCAAACAAGTAGAAGACTTGTATGATAAGAACTTTAAATCTTTGAAGAAAGAAATTGAAGAAGACACCAGGAAGGGAAAAGATCTCCCAAGCTCTTGGGTAGGTAGAATTAACATAGTAAAAATGGCAGACTTACCCAAAGCAATCTACAGATTCAATGCAATGCCCACCAAAATCCCAGCAAGATTCTTCACAGACCTCGAAAGAAGAGTACTCAACTTCATATGAAAAAGCAAAAAACCTAAGATAGCCAAAACAATCCTGTACAATAACAACTTCTGGAGGCATCACAATCACTGACTCTGCTATTAAAAACAGCCTGGTATTGGCATAAGAACAGACAGGAAGACCAATGGAACCGAATCAAAGACCCAGATATAAATACACACACCTTTTTCTGTTATTTCAATGAACATTTGATCACTTGATACAAATGGATAATTTTAAACTTCATGGTTATACAGTCTTTAAATGTACAATTTTGTTGTATTAATTAAAAGAACAGAAATGTCATTGCCCAGAGAGTAAGAGATTGGGATCAATGCTACCTGTGTCAATATAAGAGAGCTTGTCTCAAAAATATTTTTCTAAAAAGTTTGATATACAGCCTTCCCAGAAATGAAGTAAATTAATCACTTCAAAGACAAAGAAATAAAAATCTCTTTAATAATAACATGCATCAAGATCTGGCTAATGCTAAAAGAGGAGCCAGCCTAGAACAGATTTTGCATTCCACTTATGATGTCATCCTTATGTCCATTTTAGGTTCAGATCCCAAGAATACACTGAACAGTACAAACAGGGAGAAGAGATTGCAAGTCTAGGAAGATGAAGATTTAGAAAGAAAAATCAAAGGAAGATGAAGATTTAGAGAGAAAAATCAATCTTTTAGAGTATATATTATGATCTGCATTAAAAAGAAGCATTAAGACATTTCAAAGATATACCATTGCCACAATTCTCACACATATGAAAGGCAAAAAGCACAAATACAGGAAAAATCCAGTCCCCTGTCACCACTGTGAAAGCTGTTATTAAATAGACTTGCTGAGCTCTTCTAACCTTAGAAAAAGGCTGTGTTTGCCTCTGAGAGCTGCAGGGAGCACTCTGGACAGTGACCTGAACTAATCAGTCTTCCTTGGAACCCTGGGTCTCCCTCCATTTCCAATTCACCATTCTCACCTCAGATAACTTAAAAATCTGGAAATTCTTGCCTCTACTTTATAAGTACCATGGCTACAGGTCTGTGTCACCATGCCTGACTTAGATTGCTTCAGCTCCTCCTTCTCGCAAAGATCAAAAACAGCATTAACTTAGCTCTATTCAAAATGCACTTGCGTCTGAGAGCCTGGGTCTCATCATTTATAGAATAAAGTCAGAACTGGGCCCTAGTCCCTTGATGAATCATAACAGGCTCAATAATAAAGAAAAATGATATTGTTCATAGATGGAAGACAGTAGCTTTTATGGCAAGAGGGTTGCACTTGATAGGTGTGTTCTTGTTATAACAGTCAGAACCAGAGACTATATCCTGGCAACTCTAACACCCAGGTTCAGCCACTCTTCCTTATTAAGATAAGTAAAAGAAGAAGTCATCTAGTTGTTATAAGCCCATAAATAATGCAGACACCTAGAGATAAGGTGGGGAGATCTCTGTGATGTTCTAGGACAGTATAGTCTACAGAATGAGTTTTGGGATACTCAGAGATTCATAGTCACAAAATTACTTCAAGTTACACATATATACTGAATTATTTTGTAGTTTAATGTTTACTTTTTGAAGATATATATATCTTCAAAAATTATAAATATATAATTGATATTTCATCTATATACATATATCTTCAAAAAGTAAACATTAAACTACAAAATAATTCAATTAAAAAATAAAATAGGGTACAGATCGAAAACAGAGAATTCACAACAGAAGTCTCAATTAGCCAAAAGATGTTTAAGGAATTTTACAACATCCTTAGTCATCAGGGAAATTCAAGTCAAAAGACTCTGAGACACAGTCTTACACCTGTCAGAATGGCTGAGATCAAAAAGACTGAGGATGGAAAGGCTGTGGAATAAGGGGGACACTCCTCCATTGCTGGTGGAAGAACAAACTTGTACAGCCACTTTGGGAATCACTATAGCAGTATACCAGGAAATTGGGAATCTTTCTACCCTCAAGATCCAGCATTACCTTTTTGGGTATACAACCAATTAATGCTCAATCACAACATGTAGACACTTTCTCAACTATGTTCATGGCAGCATTATTCATAATACCCAAGCCTGAAAACAACCCAAATGTCCCTCAACCAAAATATATAAGGAAAATGTGGTACATTTACCCATGGAATATTACTTGGCTGTAAAAACAGCAAGAATTACATCATGAAATTTGCAGAAAACTGGAAGGAACTAGAAAATAATCATCCTGAGTGAGGTAACCTGTATCCAGAAAGAAAGCACAGTATGTATTCACTCATAAGCGGACACTAAATGTAAAACAAAACAGAACCAGACTATAATAAACAGATCACGAGAAGGAGGATCTTAGAAGTGATGCACGAATTGCCCTTGGAAGAGGATTTAAATGAGATCTCCTGGGTAAACTGTGCATGGTCACGGCAGTGAGGAGAGGGATAAGGGATGAGAACATGATAGAAAAGGACGGTCAAGTTGGGGGAGGAATGGAGTGGGAGAGCAATGAAGAGTTGTTTATAAAGGGAGCACTATGAATTTAAGAAGAAATCTGGTGCTAGGGAAATTTCCAGCAATTCACAAGATTGACAACCCTCTAGGAACCTTAAAATGGTGGAGAGGGTGCCTGGCCTGCCCTTCCCCTGTAATCAGATTGGTGACTACCTTTACTGTCAACATACACCCTTTATCCAGTAACTGATAGGAGCAAATGCCGAGATCCACAGCCAAACACAAGACAAGAGCTCTATGAGTCCAGTCAATGTGAGGGAGGAAAGATTCTATAAACAATGGGGGGTGTTAGGATCATGGTGGGGAAATTCATGGAGACAGCTGAACAAAGCTCATGGGACATATACCATATCTAAGTTAGTTTCTGATTTTATCCATCTTGTATTTCTTTTGGGTCCCAAGTGAGGTAGAGATGAACACAGGATCATCCGCATACACCTTACCGCTACAGTGACATGTTCACTTGGCTGAATAGATGACTCAGCAGCTGAAAATACTGGCTGTTCATCCACAGGGCCTGGCTTTGTTTCTTAGCACCCACCAAACAGCTCACTACTCTCTTTAACTCTAGTTACAGGAGAACAGATAACCTCTTGTGGCCTTCACTGGTACCTGGCATGCACTTGGTATATACATGAACAAACTCAAGTCATCAGGCTTAGCAGCAACAAACTTTATCCACTGAGACAATACTACAACCCTATTTGGGATTCTGAGAAAAGTATTATGAACAAGTGTTTAGTCCACAGAATAACACATCCCACAAAAAAAAAGAAAAAAAAAAAAAAATAGTTTATTACTTTCATTTGCAAAATGATTTTATTATTTGAATTGTCCTACAATGAAAACATGGTTACAATCTGAAAAGAAGGCAATAGTTTACTGACTTAAAGTTTCAACTTATCAGGGTGATGGCACAGTGGGAAATGTGTATGGTGTGCAAGGCTGGTGACATAATCTGATCACCATATGAAGTGAGACAAAAATCAACACCACTATGTTGTCTTATGGTCTACCCATAACTATCAAGCCTAAAACCCCATAATCATATTACACATACATATAACAGAAGCCTTTTTCAAATAAATCTCATTGATTTACATAATCTGGCATCTCTGGATAATTTCCTTAGAAGGAAGCAATTCAAGATGAAGTGACAAATGGATGACTAATGGGGACAGGAAGATGCAAAGGACTTCAAATAATATATATGTATCATTAGGACATCAAGCTATACTGTGAAATATGCAATTGATTAACTGATTTTCCTACATTATTACATCTCAAACAGTTCCCTTCAGTATGAGTTTTCTCAGGTCCTCAAAGAGTACTGTGATATGCAAAGGCTTTAACAGACCTATTATCCACTAAAAGTTTTACTCTTGTATAAAGAAAACCAAGAAGAGAAAAATCTTATGACAGTCATTACATTTAAAGGCTTCCTCTGGTCAGACTGTTGTGGCTCACCCCTGTAATCCAACACTTGGGATGTAGAGACAGACAACTCTATGTGGGTTTATGGACAGCCTCTTCTATGAGTGAGTTACAGGACAGACTACAACACCACAGAGAAACTGTCTTGAAAAAATAGTTTCTCTGCAATGTGACTTTTTCTCATGATTGTAAAGCCTGATGACACATACAAAGTCATTTCCACATTGGCTAAATTTGTAGGTTTTTCTATTCAGCATGTGTTGTTTGGCGGATGTGAAGACTTACATTGATTGCAATCACAAGGTTTGTCTTCATCATGTATTCTTCTGTGAAGTTGGAGACTACTGACATATGAAAAGGGTTTACCATATTGATTACATTCATAGTGTTTTTTTCCTGTATGTGTTTTTTTCTGTGTTTGAAGTTTAGAGCTCTGTGAAAAATCTTTACCACATTGATTACATTGAAAGGGCTTCTCTCCAGTATGTATTCTTTTATGTCTGTGAAGCTGGCCATGATTTGCAAAAGCTTTATCACATTGATTTCATTGGTAAGATTTCTCTCCTGTATGTATTCTCTAATGATTTTTGTGACTACTAAGTTGTGAAAAGTCTTTACCACATTGATTTCATTCACATGGTTTATGTAAAGTATGTTGCTTTCTTTTATGTGTATTGAGATTATGAAGATGTGTAAAGGCTTTATCACATTGATTACATGCATATGGCTTCTCTCCAGTATGTGTTCTTTTATGTGCGTGGAGATTGCCAAGTTGTGAAAAGGCTTTATTACACTGATTACATTGATAGGGTTTTTCTCCAGTATGTGTTCTTTAGTGACGTTGGAGACTAGTGACATATGAAAAGGATTTACCACATTGATTACATTCATAAGGTTTCTCTCCAGTATGTGTTCTTTTGTGTATTTGGAGCTTGTAGCGCTGTGAAAAAGCTTTATCACATTCACTACATTCAAATGGCTTCTCTCCAGTGTGTGTTCTTTTATATATGCTAAGATAGCCCATACTTGCAAAAGCTTTCTCACATTGATTACATTCATATGGTTTCTCTCCACTATATGCTCTTTCATGTGTTTTGAGACTTCTAAGGTGTGAAAATGCTTTATCACACTGATCACATTCAAAGGACTTCTCAACAGTATGAGTTCTTTTATGTACTTGAAGAAGATCATGATTTGCAAAGAATTTACCACACTGAGTACATTTATATGGTTTCTCTCCAGTATGTGTTCTGTCGTGTATTTGGAGTTTAGAGCTTCGTGAAAAAGCTATATCACAATGATCACATTCAAAGGGCTTCTCCCCAGAATGTGTTCTTTTATGTTTTTGAAGCTGACTATGACTGCATTGATTACATTCATCAGGTGTCGCTCCAGCATGTGCTCTTTTAAGTATTTGAGGACAACTGGGATATGCAAAGCCTTCATCATATTGAATACAACGATATGGCTTCTCTGCAGAATGAATTGTTTCATGCCTTTGAAGATGACTGTAATATGCAAAGGATTTAAAACTTTGAGTATATTCAGAGGGTTTCTCTCCACTATGGCTTCTTTCATACCTGCAAAGAAAATTGACACATGTAAAAGTTTTAACACATGCATTACTCTGATGAATCTTAATATCTGGGAGAATTAATTTTATAACTTTGTCTAATTTTAAAGAAGAATCAGATTTTAAGCTTTACACTCATGGTACTCCCCTTCATTAAGGGGTGTTTTGTGTCTTTGAAGAACCTGTGATGGTAAGAGATTTTACTACATGGACCACACTTATAGCATCATTTCATATGAGAGTTTTTTACATCTTTGAAAGAAACTCGAACAACTCCATTTTAAATAAGTTTTACCATACTTATTGCATTCTTAAGTTCTCTTACAGTATAATACATACTCCATAAAAAAGTGTACTAAGGCAAACAAAATAAGTATACAGTCCAACACTAATGGGAATTTTCTTCAAAGTGAGTTTACTGATGTCTTTCCAATGAAGTTGGAAAACCAATCAAATATAATCTTGTATCACATTCAACAAGTATACTCAATGTAGAAATACTAAATTTCTTTCATATCTTCTCATTATTCTGAGAGAGTTCCTGGCATTCTTTAGATATTCATATGCTCACTTGCTTGTGTTCAGAGTGCTATATGATACTCTTACTAAAGGAAGAACAAATAAATATTTTTTTTTCCATTGAAGTCACACAGTTTGATACTCTGTTTCTCACAGGCATGTGATATAGGGACTAAGGTTTCTCCACAAGAGCCTTTTGATTCTCATAAACTAACCCTTTCAAAAGGGTTAGCAAAGCCACAAGTATATGAGTAACTCTAGCTTTACTATAGACTGTTTATTTCTCATAGATTTGGACATACCTTATCATCTATTCAATGCGTATGACTTGTGCAGTATCAGAGTCATATGAATCTAAATTAACTGGTAGTTCTATAGCATCATTCTCATGGGGCTATCATTTACGTGGTGGTATCAGTAAAGGCATTGCTTCCTTGTCTTCTTTTTTAGAGGAATTCATTAATAGCACTAAACAGCTAGCTACCTGATATGGATGCATATGATTTAGTGAGAAATTGATAATGATCAGTATACTTTAAGCTATTCTTATTTTTACTGTAGTTTTCATGTAAATCTGCCAGGACACATTAAAATTTCTTCAAGGAAAACATGTATCAGGTTGCACATGAAAAATACCTTCCATGTCTTCTAGCACTTTGGCAATATTTTTCAGAAAAACAGTCTTCCCAACTGTAGCCTAAAATACAGTAACAGAAAATGTATGATATATTATTGGAAATTATACAGAATTTAGTATCTTAAGTGAACCATGCAGTTGTTATTCAGGTCATTCTTATTCTTTCTCAAACAAAACTACCTAAGAGAATCAATAACCAAGACACAGTTGTCCCTTCATTTTAAAATGTAAAGGAAAAATTATAATCTTACTTATAGCTATGAAGTTCATGTATGTCTCCAGGATCACATCTTTGTAGAGAATCTTCTGAGAAGGATTCAGCAATGCCCACTCATCCTGAGTAAATTCAATGTTCACATCATCATAGGTCACTGCATTCTAGAATAATCCAACCAAGAGTAAAACAAACTGTGAACCTGGCATTGTTAGTGATACTTCTTTTACAGTAATATATTCATATAATTCTGGTGCTTCCTATACTCCTTTCACTAAATACGCATTATAATGTAATCACCAAGTCACTTTTGAAAGCAACTAAAGAGGCGGATCACATGTGACATTCCGTGACCCATTACATAGGATACAGCCTTGAGAAAGAAATGGCAATAAACAGACATACAGACAGGGGCAAGCAAACAGATCAACACTACTGAGAACATATCTGAGAAATAGTATGGATGATTACTAACTAGAGAAGAGATGGTAAATTTGAGTATGTCTGCTCATGCCCTTAATACCAGCACTCAGTGTAAAAGCAGATAAATTAAATTGAGTTGGATGCCAGACAAAGCCTTTGCAGTAAGTTACAGGTAAGCCAGATTTACACATTAATAGAGCCCTGTCTCCTCTCCAAAAATCATTTAAAACAGATTCAATGCAATCCCCATGAAAAAAAAATTCAAAGACATCGAAAGAACAGTACTCAACTTCATATGGAAAAGCAAAGAACCCAAGATAGCCAAAACAGTCCTGTACAATAAAAGAACTTCTGGAGGCATCACAATCCCTGACTTCAAACTCTACTACAGAGCTACAGTACTGAAAACAGCCTGGTATTGGCATAAGAAAAGCAGGAGGACCAATGGAACCGAATAGAAGACCCAGATACCAATCCACACATCTTCAAATACCTGATTTTTGACAAGGAAGCAAAAAAATATCAAATGGAAAAAAGAAAGCATATTTAATAAGTGGTCCTGGCATAATTGGATATCAACATGTAGAAGAATGAAAATAGACCTATATCTATCACCATGCATGAAACTCAAGTCCAAATGGATCAAAGACCTCAACATAAAGCCAGCAACACTGAACCTTATAGAAGAGAAAGTGAGAAGTACACTTGAATGCATTGACACGGGGAACCACTTCCTAAATATAAGCCCAGCAGCAGAGACACTGAGAGAAACAATTAATAACAACACCATCAACAAGACAAAATGACAGCCTACAAAATGGGAAAAGATCTTCACTAACCCTACATCAGACAGAGGTCTGAT
>NW_004949141.1:142506-143106 GCF_000317375.1 Microtus ochrogaster
AGTTATCACAGATGCCAGAAGAGGGCATCAGGAAGCTGGAGTTACAGGCAGTTGGGAACTGAACTCTGGTCCTTGGCACTCTTATTGCCGAGATAACTGATCAGCTCTAGTTATCCCAATTGAGAGGTGGAGGCAGAACAATCTGGAGTTCAAGGCCCAACCAAGCAGGCTTGTTTTTAAGACCGCATTTCAAAAGAGTGAAGAAAACAAAAAACAAAACACATATTTTAAAAAACTGTGGTAAAAAATAAGCATAAAATGAAAGGTCTTTTCTCTGTTTTATTTTTTTTTTCTGAGACAGGTTTTCTCTGTGTAGCCCTGCTATCCTGGAACTCAGTCTATAAGGCCAGGATGGCCTTAAACTCATAGAGATCTATCTGCCTCTACCTCACCAAGTACTGCTATTAAAGGCGTACACTACCACACCCAGCTCCAAAAGGTATTAACTATCTCCCTCCCCTGTCCCGTCTCTCATTTCCTTCCTTTTGACAGGTCTCACTCTGTGGCCCAGGCTGGCCTTGAACTTGAACTCAAGATTTTTCTGCTTCAGCCTCCCAAGTAGGTTTGTGCACGGAGCCAGCACTCTTAATTTTTTTGTTT
>NW_004949141.1:144401-151377 GCF_000317375.1 Microtus ochrogaster
TCCATCTTACACCTGAAAGAATGACCAAGATCAAAAACACTGATGACAACTTATGATGGAGAGGTTGTGGGGAAAAGGGAACACTTCTGCATTGCTGGTGGGAATGCAAGCTGGTACAACCCTTTTGGATGTCAGTGTGGCAATTTCTCAGAAAATTAGGAAACAACATTCCTCAAGACCCAGTAATACCACTTTTCAGTATATATCCAAAGGATGCTCAATCATGCCACAAGGACATGTGTTCAACTATGTTCACAGCAGCTTTGTTTGCCATAGCCAGAATATAGATACAACCTAAATGCCCCTCAACCAAAGAATGGATAAGAAAAATATGGTACATTTACATAATGGAATACTACACAGCAGAAAAAAATAATGGCACCTTGAATTTTGCAGGGAAATGGGTGGAGCTAGAAAACATTATTTTGAATGAGGCAACCCAGACACAGAAAGAAAATTATCACTCATAGGTAATTTTTAAAACATAAAGCAAAGAAATCCAGCCTACAAGCCACAATCCCAGAGAACTTAGACAACAATGTGGACACTAAGAGAGACTTACATAGGTCTCATCTACATGGGAAGTAGAGAATAGAAAAAGACAAGATCACCTGAGTAAATTGGGAGCATGGGGACCTTGGGAGAGCATTAGAGAGGGGAGGGGAGAGGCAGGGAGAGGAGCAGAGAATAATGTGGAACTCAATAAATATCAATAAAATTAAAAAAAAATAAAAAAATCATTTAAATAAAAAGTGTACAAAGAAATCAGAGGCTTTTAATAAGTTCCTAAAAAATGGAAGATGAAAAGAAGCATCTTCCAGAACCTGCATTGGCCCAGTTTAAACTGTAACATAATAAGATATTACTAAAGGAGAGTACATGTTTAAACAGTTACAAATGGACCAAAGAAAACATCAGCACTGTAAAGGTTGATCATATACCATAGAGCAGGAGAGATGACTCAGCCCTTAAGCAGTCTTGCTGGTCTTGCAGATACATGGGCTCAATTGTCAGTACTTACATGGTGTTTATAACTATCCATTACTTCAACTTCGTGGGTTCTGAGGGCTCTTCTGACCACTATGAGGAACAGGTACACATGTGGTACATACCCATGCATATAGAAAAAAACCGATATTCAATAGAATTTTTTTTAAAAAAGAAAAAAAAAACAGGTGGATAGAATGTGACACACCTCCAATCTAATGATAAAGAAGACATAGGTATTAATGCCATGAATACTGCTATCCTAAGCAAGAGAATGATACCCTCCACCAAACTTCAAAATTAATATGTAGGGATGCTCATCATAGCAGCAAAAACTTGGAATTTACAAATGTCTACATTCCAAGCACATCAGTCAATAAAAAATACATACAAAACAAACATGTTGCCCACCATTAGTCCTTCTGTGCAGAAGCCAGAATCATTTATATCTCTGAGTTGAAATCACTGTGGACTAAGGACCTACTTTCAGTACAGACAGAGCTACACAGAAAAACATTGTTTTTCAAAAACAAAATAAAAAACAAAAAAGTTAAAATAAAAATCAGGATAGTAAAAAGGCTTAACAGTGAATAGCAGTTGCTTCAACTGCATGTGTTGTCATTTAGTGATACCATCTATAATGGTGGTGAAGTCATGAGACCAGGACACAAATAACCAGAAATGGGTTGAGGCTATAAACATGGAAATCCAATCCCCAATGGGAATTTCATTCAAAAGGCTCCTCCTACTAAATGTAACACAAATACAACAAAGAAGGCCACCAAGCAGAGAGAAGTATTCAAATGTTTCATTTTATCTGGGAGCTTTTCCTTCAATCAATCACATTCTGACCCAGATCCCTAAATGTTCATAGTCATCTCATGATGAAAAAGTATTTAGTCTAACTTCAATGATGGTCATAGGCTGTTAACAGTCCCTGAAGTGTTTCAATGTGTAGTGTCTTATAAAACTCATGATAAAGACATGAGTTGGTCATACCCAGTCCAAAATATCTACACCTCCTACTACTGCCAACCCACAGAAGATTATGGGGTCAACCACATTCAAACTACCACAGTCTTGAGGCAGATAGATTCCCAATTATCTGATGAACTGCCATATTGATTTACAAAGTTGCTATACAGATTTGCATTCCCAGCAACAATGGAGGAGTGTCCTCCTTGCTCTATACCTTTGCCAGAATGAGTTGTCACTTGTGTTACTAATCTTAATCATTTTGTCAGGTATAATGTTAATTCTAAAAGCTGTTTTGTTTACATTTCATTGATGGCTAAGGATGCTGAACATTTGGTTAAGTGTTTCCAAACCAGTTTAGATTCCATCTATTTAGAATTCTTTGTTTAGATCCATACTAAATTTTTATTGATTAATTTATTTGTTGATGTGTAGCTTCTTGAGTTTTTTTTTCCTTCTGAGCAAGTAAACACTAAGCATATATACTATCATGATATATAATAATTGTAACTGGATATTGGATTTTGAATAAAGAATAATCACAGAACAATCCACAGACCCAGAGAGGGTAAGTAAAAGAGTGGCTATAGTAGGGGGTATAAGGATACCCAATGGAAAAAGGAAATAGACTAGATTTTGTAGGTGGACTCAGAGCAAGAAGAGGAAGGATGGGAGTTAATGTGGAAACAGTGAAGTAGTAACCAGCTACAAGCTAACAGGTGATTCTACTAAACAGTAACTCAGATATGGAGCCTGAACTGGTCATTTTCTTCAATCACATAAGGCTCCCTAGGCATTAAGAAACCTTATGTTTCTTAAGGAAACCTAGGCAACCATAAAATACTTGACATACACTTGTTGTGTCTGGAACCACAGACACAACAGTATATACCAGGGAAATGGTGGCTCAAGTTTGTTGTAGTGGCAATCCAATTACTGGCCCAAGGTGGCGAGGGTGAATGCCTGAACCAGTCATCTTCTGTAATGGCATATGGCTCCCAGTGGTGGGAATAGAACAGAAAGCCAGCCATGAAAATACCTGATACATTCTTGTGTTGTCTGGAAGATATACCAGGGAATTTGGGCTTAAATTATTATAGTGGCAAACCAATGACTGGAATAACTTGAGGCCCAAGCAAAAAGAGACAATCCATGACCAACATTGCCTGGATGGCAAGGAATAAGAAGTACATATTAGCAGTTGAATAAAGAATCATCACTGTACAATCCATAGATTCACAGAGGGTATATAATAAGGATGGCTGTAGCAGGGGATGTATTGGTATCCCATGGGAAGAAGAAGTAAACTAAATTTAATTGGTGGACTGGGAGCAGTAATGAGAAGGATCATGGGAGTAATGTACTGGGAAATAATACAGGGAGAGATGACAGGAATAGGAAAGCTTTTAGGTCTGGCATGGAAACATAGATCAGTAGATACTTTGTGCAAAACAGTGAGGACTCCCAATAACTAAGAATATGAAGCCTGAACCAGTCATCTTCCGTAATGGCATATGGCTCCCAGTGGTGGGAATAGAACAGAAAGCCAGCCATAAAAATATTTGATACATACTTGTGTTGTCTGGAAGATATACCAGGGAATTTGTGGCTTAAATTATTGTAGTGGCAAACCAATGAGTGGAGTAACTTGAGGCCCAAGCAAAAAGAGACAACCCATGACCAACATTGCCTGGATGGCAAGGAATAAGAAGTTTGATGATTTCTACTCAGAGATTTAGAGCAGAACAAAATACAAGTAGCACAAAGAGAAAATAATGTCCAATATACTAATTCCTAGCTCTACTCTGATATAATCATAGATTGTTTCCTAGACTAATAGTTTTCTCTGACAAATAATTGTTGAAGATGCAGAGAACTTCATCCAAACACTAGCTGAAGCACTTGAAAGGAGGCAGAAATTTGGATGGGGGTTTTATAGAAGTCAGAGGTGTTAATGATGCCAGAAAATCACAACTGACAGGATCAACTAAGAAGGTATCATAAGGGCTCAAAGAGTGACAAAGCAATTATGGATCCTGTAGGGTCTGAGTCCTATCCTTCCCCTTGTATAGTATGATTGCTTTGCTTGGTGTTTTTGTGGTACAGCTAACAGTAAGAGTGTGATCGTTTCTGACTCTTGCTTGCTCTTGGGACTCTTTTCCTCCTACTAGGTTACCTAATCATGCATGGATCTGAAAGTTTTGCCTAGTCACATTATATTTTGTCATGATGTTCACCTGACATCCCTGGGAGGCCCGCTCTCTTTGAAGAGGAAGAAAGGAACAGTCGATCTGAGACAGTGGGAAAGTTGGGGACTAGAAAGAGTAAACAGATTTGGGATGTGGTCAGTGTGTACTGTATGAGAGAAGGATAAATAAAGAGAATAAATGAAAATTGCTTTTAGTCTAACTTCATGATCCTCACAATCTTTAACAGCCCCAATGCTATTACAATATCCAAAGTCCCCTCTGATACTGAAGACAGAATATTGTCTTGTGACATCTTGTAAAATTAAAAAGCAAAATAAAATTTTCAGACATGCAATGGCATCGGATATATTCCCCCTTTAGAAAGAGAGGAATGTGACTGTCTTTGTTTCAGCCTCCTACTTGGGCAGACATCCCAAACTCACATACAGACCAAACAGCCAGTAGAACAGATCAGCAGTCCATGAACCTCCCCACATTCCTTCAGTTCCCACAGATACAATCCCACAACAATTCTCCAACCATCACCCATGTAGCCATATCCCCACACCAAATTGGGTGTGAATCCCCTGCTTAAGAGCAGGCCAGACTAGTCAGAAGAGGTAGGTAGACTCAGATTACAACACCCCGATGAAACAGAGTCCACACAAACTTTCATAAACCCAGGCAGACTGGCTACCCATGGATCTCCTCCATTCCTTGAGTACCTCCCCAAAAACTAATCCAAATCTCACTTGCCTCCTTGTCACTGTGTTTTAGCCTCCAACATGGGTGGAGATGCTCTGTTGAAACAAAAGGCACATCAGCTGCCAGAAGTCCATCTAGGCCACCTGCCCACAGACATCCCCACTTTCAAAGTCCCCGACACCACACCATTCACACCCCCCTTCACATATTCTCAGCCCCCAACTCACACAAAGACACCCTGAGAGAACAAAGGTCATGCCTGCTACCAGGTTTCTAGTCCCAAACATGGTTATGGAAGACCTCTGTTGAATCATAGGTTACACAGACCAGAAGAACAGCAAGGAGAGCAAACAGAAACCAAAGAACAAAACACACATTTGAAAGAGACAAAATGAGAAACCTAGACTCATAATCACCACAAACCCAGATATGTAGATGCCAGCTTAAGAACACAGACAGCAGCCAGGGCAATACATCCCCGTCAGTTTGCAGCTATCCTACTATAAGTCCTCAATACTCCAACACAGCTGCAGCAGAAGTAAAAGACCATAAAAGAAACCTTATAAAGATGATAGAGGTTCTGACAGAAGATATGAATAAATCCCTTAGAAAAAGGCAATAAAAAGGTAAATAAAATACTGAATAAAATGGATAAGTCCCTTGAAGAAAGCCAAGAAAGTAAAAGCAGCCAAAGGAAATGGACAGAACTGGTCAATACCTGAAAATGTAAATAGAAGAAATGAAAAAGCACAAACTCAATGATACTAGAAATGAGAAATCTAGGTAAGTGCAGAGGCATTACAGAAGAAAGGTTCACCGAAAGAATAGAAAAGATGGATGAGAGAAACTCTAGTGTTGAGAATATGATAAAAGAAAAATTTAAATCTAAAATACTCCTAAAACCTTACATGTAGAAAATCTGAAAAACTATAAAAAGATCAAACCTGGGAATAAAAGGAAAAGAATTCCAGCTCTTAGACCCAGAAATAATTTTCAAAAAAACCATAGCCAAAATTTTTCTTACGAATAAGGACACTAGGTGAACACAGCCTGCAGAATCAACTTGGCAGAACTCACAGGTGTTCACAGCATCTAAGAAACAACCATGGAGTCTGCATGTGTGTGTGCCATGTTTTCGGCATAGATGTTATGGTTGTATAACTCTGTGTTTTTGTTGGACTCCTAGCACTGTGTGCAGGAGGTATCTCTGACTCTTTTATCTAGACTTGCGATCTTATTCCTCCTATTAGGTTACTTCATCAGTAACGAGAATTTGTAACTTGATTATGACATGTTTGGTTGGTATCAAAATCACATTGATATTGACTACAAAGATGTTTCTACACACAGCTCCACAGTCAAAATGCTTTTCTCAGATGCAGCCACAAAGGAAATTATTCAGAGGTCAACTTCTAGGTTTGGAACATTGGAAGAACCAAATGGCACATCAGAGAACACTGATAGTGGCCACAGGTTCCCACCCAGCCTCAGAGTAGGTCTGCCACTCCGTCTCCCATGGCTCACCATCCTCTCCTCTCCATATTGGGACAGCAGTCCCTTGCTCTCCATGTTGTGGCTTCCATGCTCACCCATGCTCTCCTCAGAGTTCGCTGCTGTTGCACTCACAGAGTTGCGGCAGAGTGGTGCCAGGAAGTGCCCTGCCTGATTTTGACTGACAGGTCAGTTTGGAGGCCTTGATTGGCTAGCTAGATTTGAATGAGAACACCGCCCCTAGGTTTACAGTGTGCTTAAAGATGCAGCACAAGTTTTCTCAGATCCAGACCTTTTACAGATTTGCAGAGATATTAAATTAAATATCACACACCCCTGTCTCAAATAGTTGGCCCAGCTATTTCCTACAGTCTATAACTACATTCCCTTCTGCCTCATTGAAGTCAGCCAAGAATATTTAAAAAAAATACAGAATTTAGGATACAGAAGATGATCTTTGTTGTGTGGCTTCAGGCTGACATCAGAAGAACTGAGGGTACTATTTACCTGGTTGTCACAGTCACTTCAGACATCCATGAGAGAAGAATCAGATCACAAACAAGATGATATATTTTTCTGCATCCAGAAGACTGGATGAAAGCTTCAATTGCATTAGGATATTTATTCCT
>NW_004949141.1:152116-162063 GCF_000317375.1 Microtus ochrogaster
AAGAAAGTGCAATCCAGATCAGAGGTGGATTCTTTCCTTTGATTGATTGTTTTCTTAATTTGTATTTTTTTGAGGCATCATTTATCTGTGTATGCCTGACTCACATTCTTTGGGCCAGGCTGGTTGCAAACTCAGAAAATAAAACTGCTTCTGTTCCCTGAGTTCTGGAATTAAAGATGTGCAGCAGCACCAAGCTGGTAAAGGTGGATCTTATCACCTCAAATAACCATGATTAAAGAGGGGTCTTCCCATTAGAAAACCTTTAATAAAAGTTCCTTCTAGGTGTACCCAGCTCTTGGGGGTTTTAGTTAATTCCAGAGGTAGTCAGTTTGACTACCTAGAATAGCCATCACAGCAGCCAAAACAGAAGAAATAGGAAAGATTTCTTAACTCAGGTGACAAGTAGACCATTTGTATTATTTTCAAAGCAATGCTTTTACTAACCAAGAAAAGCATGGGGATTTTACGTAGAGAGCCTGGACATGTTTCTGTGAAGTTCTCCCGAATTCCTAAGCATAGTAGGTCAACAAATGCACTTCTAAACATGATCAATATGATCACAATGTAAAAGCAGAGACACTTAGGGACATTCTTCTCTCAAAGTCATGCAGGAACGAATGCAAATTTTAAAAATAATAAAAAGAATGCCTCTGGCAAGTATATTTTGCACTACAACTTCTTAGTCGAAAACCAAATAAAAGGAACTTTGAAAGGAGTTTGCTTTGGGCCCGTTTTACCTGTTAATCATAATGTTAGATCTAAAAGTTAAATGTATGAATGTCACAATTCCAAAATACAAATGACAGAGAACACAGACATAGAAAACATCAAGGATTACCTATCAGTAACCTGTTAATAGATGAAAGGCTCTAGTGATCTACTTTAACCTGGGAACAAAGTTGCTTTAGTCTCTGAGCATGCTGGCTCAGAAAAAGGCCATAGCTGCATTCATGCCAAACAGAAGGATTTCACTTAATTAACCCTGGCTGCTCATTGTCTCAGTGCTGTGACATCACTGTAGGGAATTCCATTCTTTCCTTCCCCTAACCTTTTTTAAAATTTTTAATTATCTGTGTGCTTTGTCTGTATGCTTATGTGCTCAGTAGTTATAGAAGTCAGAAGACGGGAAAAGATCCTGAGACTAGAGTTACAACAAATAATTAGCTACCATGTGGGGTCTGGAAATGGAATCTGAGTCTTTTGTAAAAACACCCAGGGCACAACTCTTTCAGAGATCCACAACTCTACTCTTGCCTAAAATAGTCTTCAAAGTGAGGAAAGAAGTATTCGAAAGTATGCATCTATGGTTGTCATTCTATTCTAACCAACATATTTCTCCAAGTCATAGATAGTGACAAGTACTTTTTATCTGACTACACTCTATCTTATGCTTAAGGGAGACTATTATTTTTAACATGCAATGGCACAAATGAACCTTTCTAGTTCACAAAAAATAAAACTGAGCATAGCAAGGATTGATCAGACCAAAACTAAATCAAAATGAAAAAGGAAAAATATCGAATCTTGTCAATGGGGATGCCCCCCATTCCCTTGGATAGATTATGTGAAGTAGTCAACCTACATTTGACCAATGTAAAAATAATGGCAAGGTTGCTCCTTGTCCTCCAACCGGACAGGGAGGCAAGTGAGACATATTATAATACCAGTTATGATTTATTTTGTGGGGCTTTTAAAATTTTGTTTTGTTTCTCAAGACAGGGTTTCATGGTATAACAATTCTGACTCTCCCAGAACTCACTTTGTAGATTAGACTGGCCTTGAACAGCAGAAAACCTGCCTCTGCCTCCCAATTACTGGAATTAGAGATGTTTGCAACCACATCCCAGTCCAGTTATGTTTTCTTGATTTGTCAGTTTTAATAGCTGCTATTGGCCATGTTAGAGGAAACTGCAGGTGGCAGTTGAAGTTTGAGGTGAATCTTGTATAAGCAAGGCCCCTAGACGAAGGACCCGGCCCCTAGACGAAGGACCCCAGAATGTCTTTTTCTTCTTCTGAGTCTTTACAGGTTTGCTGTTGTTATCTTTCTTTGGGATTTGGCATGGTGTGAGTGGATGTGGGGAGATCACCACTGCCTATAATGTAATGTGTTTGGCTCATGAAATCATTCCATTCTTTTGGAATTTCTACATGTGAATTACTATGAAGATATTTTTTTCTTAGGTTATACTGTCTAATTGATAATAATGTTAGCTTAAATACTGTGTTGATGATAAAAATATAAACAAATATCTATTTGTTTATACAGCTAGAACACATGTATTTCTATTGAGGATACGTATTAACTGTGTAACTCCTGTTCTCACTGATGGGCCTCAAACTGTAACACCTGCGTTTTTCTCTCAGTACAGTCTGTGTGCCACTGTACTGAACACGAGCCAGGCAAGGGCCTGGAGATTGAAAGACCGTACAAGAGTTGTGGGTTATTCAAAAGGAGATCAGCCAAATGCCATTTATTCAGGCTGAGGGAAAACCTTATATAACTAGCTGCTTCACAAGGAATTCCCCCCAGGCAGGTGGGAAATTGCCACACCCAAGATGGAGTAAACAATGCCCTATAGCTAATCACCAGGTGATTATAGATAATCACCAGATGGAGCACAGGAACAAACAGGATGTTAAACTGGCTGGCCAGAAACTGTCCTCAAGATGAAACCAGGGAGCAGGGGTAGAACCATGGGTCCTACAGGTCCCCCTTTTATATAAATTATATGACTAGGCCTGACTTAGTGTGCATTGGACATCAGGCAATACCCCTTACCCATCATGGGAAAGCATCCAGGTCAAAACACATTTCCTGTCTTAGGTTAGGGCAGCCTCCCAGAAACCTTTCCAGTCATTGGCTCACTAGTCACCCATCACCAAATTCAGCCAGATTTGCACTGAGAGATCCTCTGGGGCAATAGCTAAGAGGACTCACCAAATGGCTTGCCTTTGGCTCTGGTGTGATGAAAACATGAATATGATGCTCCAGCACATATAAGCACTCCTAAAGGAGGCTGTGCTTGCTCAGTCATTAAAAAGTCTGCTTAAATTGGAGCCCTTTAAATAAGGACTCAGTGCTGGTGGGAGGAACCCTAGTATAGTTAAGTAGAATAGTAAATTGTTTGTGTCAGGGTCTATGAATAACAGCAATAAGCCTATAATTGTATAACCTAACTGTGGTCTTTAACCAAAACCAATTGCAAATTTAACTGCAATATTCATTTGTAAATTTAGCTCAGTTTGAGTGGCCAAGGCATTTGTAACCAGCCCTGATAAGGTATCCATTGTGTTAGCAGAAGCAACTGACTGAGTAATGGAAAATCCAGCAGCCACAGTCACTCTCGCAGCCACAGCAATAGCCACCATTATCAAGGGATTTGTTGATAAGTAGAGGAACAATCCTTGGCACTCAGATCACCACAGCTAGCTCCTCAGGATCCCAGCAGCTCTTCAGTTGACAAACCGGTGTCTATTTGATCTCTTAGATTTGTCCTGTCTTCAGGCTTTTGGACAGGAAAATCCATAGCAACACCAGATGCTCAGGTAGCCATAATGGACTGTCAGCATCCTTCATGAAAACGCAGACAACCCTCTTCCCCACACCAGTACGGGATCTGGACCACACCAAGTGCCATCTTCTAGATTCTTCCATGTGACATGAGGCATCCCAGAAGAAACTGGCTGCCAATGCTGGTCAGCAGCAGTATGAGATTGAGCATAAACAGTCAAAAAATTTAAAATCTATAAAATAAAAGACAAACGGTCTCTGGGGGTAGAACCACATTTCCCCTTTTTTGTTTTATGCAAATAGGCTTTGAATGTACCATGTGCTCACTTCACTATAGCTTGTCTTTGAGGATTATAAGTTATTCCTGTTTTATGAGAAATAGAGAACTCAGAGCAAAATTTAGCAAAGCCAGTGCTGGTATAGGCTGGCCCATTGTCAGTTTTTTACAGTTTTTGGAATTCTCATGAGGCAAAATCCTGGAGACAGTGACTTCTAACATCCTGAAATTTTTCTCCTATACGGGCTGAGGCAAAAATAAGATGAGAATATGTATCCATGGTTACGTGAACATATTGTATATGCCCAAAAGAAGTAACACAGGTGACATCCATTTGCAGTAAATGATTAGGACCAAGTCCACAAGGATTAACTTCCAAATGGGAAATAGCTAAAATTTTTGTACAGAGAGCATGTTTTAACAATATCAGTGGCCTGTTCTGAAGATATCTTAAAATGAAATCTTAGAGACTCAGCATTGAGATGAAAACAATTATGAGCTTTTTCAGTAGCTGCATAAGATTCTTGACTAACTGAACAAATTTGGTGAGTAAGCTGATCAGTCAATGTATTTCCCTCGCTCAAGAGACCAGGAATGTCAGAATGAGCCCACAAATGCCCTACATAAATGGGAACAGATTGGGCCCAAAGCAATGTTTGAATAGCCAATAACTACATCTGGACTCGAGATACAGAAGCAATATGAGCTGTGGTTTCCAAAGGTGCAAGAATTTTGCTTATATATTGACTCTCAGTAAAAAGGTTAAATGGAAAATCAGCATATTTCTCTAGGGCCATTTGTACAGTTACCAATTCAGCCACCTGAGCAGATTTAGCATTAACAGGCTGAATATCAAAATCAAGAGGGTTACCACAGCTCTCTCAGTGGAAGACCCATCAGTAAACACATTCTGTGCCCCTGTCAGAGGCTGCAAAGAAATAACTTTAGGGAAGCATACCGGATGATTTTTGAAAAAGGTGACCAACTTAACAGAAGGATAATAATTATCAAACCTGCAGGGATTAGTACATAAAAACAAGGTCTAATCTTCAGCAAAATTTTGCAGCCAAATTATTTTTGCCTGGTTATATGGTGTTATCAGATAACATTCCAAAGGTTTGCAAACTAAGTTTATATCCTTTCTGAATAACACATAGCACAGCTGATGGATACAAGATAACAAATTTTACAGGTGACACATGTTTATGTACCCATAGGATGGGTCATTGCTGTCAAAAACTCCAGGAGGACTATGCTGACAGGGAAAAATTATCAACAGCAGCGGCTGACTATAGTCAATATAATGAATATGAGCAGAGGCAAGCTTTTCTTCAATTAAAGTAATACATTTTCTTGCTTGAGGTGTCAACTTAAGGAAGGAGGTTGGATCTGGATTCCCCTTCAGAACGTCAAATGGTGGTTTCAAGACTCCAGTAGGAATTCCCAGACTGGGCCGGACCCAATTGAGGACTCCAAGTAATTTTTGAAGATCATTCTATACAATTACTTACTGCTCTAAGATCTTGCAGCAGCCTCCATTTACCAGACTTAACAAAAAAGATAGGAGTATTTGAGGGAGAAATGGATGGTATTGTGCATCCTGCCTCTAGACATTTCTGGACTTTACTCTGTAGACCAGGCTGGCCTTGAACTCACAGAGATCAGCCAGTCTTTGCCTCCAACCCACCCCAGATCCAGAAGAGATCAACAACTCAGACTCATAATAGATAAAAAGAATGAAAAGTAATCAAGAGCTGTATGTGGACTTTCTTTCCAATCCACTAGTATCTGATAAGAAGACTCAGTATAAATCCTCAGCCAATTGCTCATTCTTATTACTAACTAGCTCTTCTAACTTAAGTTAATCAAATACCTTACCTAAGTTATACTACATATGTCATCCATGGCTTTTTACCTCATTTCCTGCACATCTTACTTACTCTGAGTCTAGCTCTTGAATCCTGAGACTCCTCCTTTTCTCTAGTGTCCTCCTAGACTGGCTCTCCTGCCCAATTTCTTATTACCCAAATATAGGCCAGTAAGCTCTTTATTATCCAATGAGAATAATTGTTGTCTGAGGTTTTCTGTCCTGCCCAGTTCCTGCAGTCATTAAGTCCCAAAGAAATCACACAAAGGTTTACATTAGTTATAAACTGATTGGCCCACTAGCTCAGGGTTCTTATTAACTCTTATAATTCATATTAACCCATTATTCTTATCTATGTTAGCCACGTGGCTTGGTACCTTATTCAATGAGGCAGTCACATCTTGCTTCTTCTGTGGCAGAGTCAGGACTGCAGAGGAATGGGCTTCCTTCTTCACAGAATTCTGCTGTTCTCATTGACCCACCTCTATTTCTTGCCTGGTTGTCCCACCTATACTTCTTGTCAGGCTACTGGCCAATCGGTGTTTATTTAAACTATAATTGACAGAATATAGACATTTGTCCCACACCAAGTGATATAGATTTAACATGTACAAATATTTTTCCACAGAAAAATCCTTTGTGGTGGGGAAGAGCTCATGCCCCTATGAGTTCACTGCAGAATTCTAAACTTTCAAAGAATAACCACAGCCACATTTCTTAAGTTAGTTTTAAAAAGAAGCAGAAGACATGTCTAAGCTGCTTCTATGAAGCTATTATTATGCTAATACTGAATCCAGTAAACACAGCTCAAAAATAATGAAAAAACTCCTTTATACAGAAAATGAAAACTGTAGGCTATTATTTCTAGTGTGAAATTCTTCATAAAAATATTTAAAATTCAAATAGTGGTATATATTAGAAAGGTAATCTACTACAACCAAATTCTCTTTATCATCGAGGTGCAGAGATGATTCAATGGGCAAAAATCAATAAATGTACTAAATGATACAAATGGGCTTAATGACAAAGACCATATGATCAAACCAATAAATGCACAAAATGTCCTTGACAAACCCAAAGTGCTTTCAGGATAAAAGTCCTAGAAAAAATAAGAGGGGGAGAACCACAATTTTCTCCCTTCAACCCCTTCTGTGTTTCCCACTCCCTCTTAAATTCATGACATTTTATTCTTTAATTAGTGCTGCTATAGTGTAGATGCATACAAATGTATAAATATGATTAGCTGAGTTTATTTACTATTGCTAATATGTCTATGTATTTACAGCTGATCATTTTGAGTTAAATCATTTTTCAAAGGCCTGATCCCTGGAGAAAATTGATTCTTCATCATACCGTACATATAATTGCCTGTAGCTCTTCATCAAGAGATTTTTCCATTAATATCAACAGGTTTTATCATTTTGTATATATAAGCTGGGATTGGTTACCACATAGTCAGATTTTCCCTGCATTCTGATGAGTTTGGGATTTCTGCAATAGGTTATGCTGCAAATGAAGCTTCTTTGATCTGACATTAGAGTCACACATCACTGTGCACATAAGCATAACTGTATATAATGCAGTTAGAATTTATATTGGCTTAGGAAAGTTGTTATCCCTACAAGATATAAATGTACAAATTACTTCCAAATCAAATAGAAGCATATATCAACAGCACCATGCACTATAATCTTTAGCTTTATCTCAGAAATGCAGAGATAATTCAATGAACATACTTGAAAGAACTACATGACCATTTCAAAAGCTGCTTCCTCACCTAGGGCTCAGGGAATATTTGGAAGAGGAGGTAGAAAGATAGTAATAGCCATATGAGTCATGGAGTTTGCTATAGGATTGTGTCTACTAGCAATATTAGAAGCTCCACCCATAAAGTCTCACCAATCTGAAGCCTCAAATGTGAGTTTAACAAAAAGAACACCAATATCCATGTCAAACTGTATCGGGAAAACCCACAATGTCCCAGCTCTACACAAAGAATTACAGGCAAGGGAGGAAAGTTGGGAACAGGAGAAGTGGTCGTCCTCAGAATAGCATGGCAAATGTTTCTCAGTCCTGAAATAAACATAGAAGTAGCAATATGCAATCTGAGCAGGATATATTTAGAAACAAATATGTATAAATGTATATGAACACGTAACAATTAGTGGAACAGGAGGCCCATAATTTAAAATAGAGCAGAGAAAGGTAGCTGGGAGGGTTTATAGAGAAGAAAGAGAAGAGAAAAATTTTGGAGTTTAACTGCAATCTCAAAAACAAACAAATAAATAAATAGAATGGATAAGAAATATCTCAGAAGTGTTCATGATTCTTAGTAATAGAACAAATACATTTAAACGATGTTGAAATTTTTATCTTATTCCTTTTAGAATAGTTAATATAAAAATAACAAATTCAGGTGAGGATATGAGGAAAGGGAAATTCTCAGTACTTCTGGTTGAATTGTTTGCCAGTACAGCCACTATGGGAATCGGTGAGAAGATTTTTCAAATAACATTAATTAATTAAATGTGAGCCATGTCTAGAGCTTTACTTTGTGGTAAAAACATTCACAGTAGTTATAAATGTTTAATATGATTTCAGTGACTACAAAATCATAAATAAAAATTTCAGAAACAAAGTGTGTCTTATATTTCCCAAAATAAGACAAAATGAACATTCTCAGAATAATCATTTAACCAAAATACAAGTAGTATTGTATGATAATAAAATATAGAGAATTCTATGTCACAACATTACTTGACAAAACATTTTCCCTATACACCAGAAAAGTTACAATTTGAATGAATAAAATACAATCCATACACACCAAGAGTAAGATGGATCAGGATCTCTAGGGATATTGTAAAGATATTTTGACTCAAAAAACACACAATTCTATTGGAGAACAATTGCATATATTTTTGAATCAGAGAGAAAATGACCATCAAAAACAGCACAGAAGACATATAAATGATGATAATTGAAATGGTAGTTTTTAATGTTTAACAAAATAACATTAATAGCCACACTGAAGAGGAAATAATAGTGGAATGGAAACTTATTACTGAGGACATTTGAGGAAAATTTCCAAGGTCCAGCAGGGGGCACTGTATGCTTCTCAGAAATTGACAAACCCTGAAGCTGACTACTAAGTCAAATTTAATCTTCTGGGTTAAGTTCACACCCAGAATCAGAGGTTACAGCATAGCAGGTGTTTCCTCATGGCTGCCCCACCCTCCCTGGATGTAGAATTGTGCCCTTGGCCTAAATACAGGCAATTTAGAATTGATGGTGGTAGTAAAACACTCATTCTAAACCAAATCACCATTTCACCAACAAAGAAACCCAGAGCCCAGTAGCATCTGTTGGTCTTGGGGATTTCTGGAGATTGTTTGACCTAGATGCCTGTCTATGTCCTCTGTCTTTCTGCTGTTTCTGTCAAATTTTGTGGGGGTTATAGAGCCCCCTGCTTTTGGAATGTTCCCTCTCAATTATTTTCCATTTCCTAACAGTGATTTCTCCCAGCTGTGGTGATGCTGAGGAAAGAGGATCTTGGCAGTTACTGATTGTCTCTTTCCACACTGGTTCTAGAAGTATTCTGGCCAAACCTCTAGGCTTGTTTCACCTAAAATTTTCAATAGGCACTCATAATCTCCTGTCACTTTTTACCTTAAATATGATCTTGTGCTTCAGCATTTGGGTTACAAGACTGAAGACAGTGATGAAGGCTACTGCATGCTCCACTACAGTGATACACAGCACAGTGAAACATAGATGGATAAACAAGACATAAACACACATTTGCCTGAATCTGGAAATATACCCAGTTCTGTGATAGTGGGATCCCATGACCAATCAATATTGCCATCCTAATTTTTACCCTCCACAGACTAGAAGGTGAAAGGAAGCATCTTCCTTCATTGTTGGGGCCCACAGAATGAATTCTTTCAACCTTGACTAAAGGTCAGAGAGTTCATACCTATTCTAGTTTTTTCAAGGTTATATGACAGGATGCTTGACCTAAGGTGTGATTATAGGATATCCTGCCTAGAAAAAAAGATACTTTGATCTAGGGTGTGGTTACTTGATGTTTGGAGAGGTGAGGAAGAGGAAAATGCTTTGTTCATTGTATCATGGCAAGGGAGTCTTTTTCCTTAACCCCTTTTTGGGTTGGGGCATATAATAACTTTGAATAATATACTTAAGGCAGATCCCAGTATTCACTGAAAGCCCTCCTGTCTCTATCTGTAGTCTCTTGTCTTTCTTTGTCCTCCCTCCTCCTTCTAAGTACA
>NW_004949141.1:162658-167330 GCF_000317375.1 Microtus ochrogaster
TTCCCTTTTCTTATCATCTGTCCCACTGAATCCCTTTCAGTTAAATATATTATTTTTATAGCAGTTAAGTAGTAGGAATACTTCCATGAGTGTTTAAGAAACCATCAATTATTCACATTCTGCAGAGACAGAACAGGGACGGAAGAGATACTATAGCGTGCCTAGGTCAGTGTGTCGATTTAGTAAGTCTGCCTTCCAGAAGTCAGTATAAGATAACACAAGTCACTTGTGCTAATCCACACAGTTGGTATATTGTTACTGTCATCCCAGAGAACTAACAAACTAGGCAATGATATGTAAAGTATTTCTGACTTGCACACATTTTTTGATCTTGCCTCATATTTTATCCTTAAAGATATTGAAACATTGGCTCATATTTCTCGATTTATGGCTGTGAATAAACTCTAATAATTTTTACTTTTAAATCATAAATTTATTTCCCTTCTTTCGATACTACTGTAAGCAAAGGCACAGTAGTATAGCTTTAAAAAGATGCCTTTTCTTCAATAGTGTCCACCTGTGAGTGTGTGATCATGCAATTATTACTTTGTTATTAGAAACTCAATTTTGAATACATATGAATTGTATGACACTGAGGAACATGCCTGTCATTTTTAGTGGGAAGCACGAAGAAAGTCAATCCTGTTGTATGATGCCCAGACTGAAAGTTAGGAAGTTCTTTTGTTACATGAGATGGCAGGAAATAGAATAAACAGAAGAAAAAGGAAAAATTCATAACCCAAACCATAAAAGTTTGTAGCCTCTGTTATGTCAATACTCATTAAAATTCAAGGTGAACATGGATCCTGCATTTGTGGGTCTGAAGCAGAATAAACATCCTTCATTTGTAAATTCTTCCTTCCAAAGTAACTCACATCAATATTTGAATGTCAACAATTCCAAAGAAGGGTTTAAAATAAAACTAAAATCACAGGAAGGCAGAAAAGAGTAGCAAAACAGTCAGTCACAAAAGAATCAAAATATTTAAAAAATATTTATATATTCATATAGAGGTTTATATAATAATTTAATGTTTTTGTGTTTGTATGCAAAAGCCACAGCAGGAGTGTGATAGAGGATAACTTGTGTAAGTTGTCTCTTTCCTTTCACAATGGTCGTTTGAGAAACTGGCTTCCATTGTGAGAATTGTCAGAAAGTGCCCTTACTTGCTGAGTCCTCTTGCTTGTTTAAAGGTTCTGTGTAGGGTTTAATGTATATAGTTTCATACATATATTCATCTAGGGAAAACAGAAGCCTAACTTCTTTCTTTTCCTTCTCTCCTTTCCTTCCTTCCTTCCTTCCTTCCTTCCTTCCTTCCTTCCATCCTTCCTTCCTCTCTACCTTCCTTCTGTTCTTTCTTTCCTTTCATTCTTTTTTCTTTCTCCCTCAATCACTCTCTCTCTTCCCCTCTCTCTCTTTTCTTTTTTTCTATTGTTTTTGACATATAGCACTTTTTTTGATATTCTTTACATTTTTACAAATTTTTTCAAGCCATATATTTTTATCATATCCTTTCCCTTCACCCAAAACTACCTAGATTCTCCCAGCTCTCTACCAACAAAACTTCATGTTTTTTTCTCTTTCAAACAAAACATAACAAAGCAAAAAACAGAAAAATCTGTATAAAAAGCAAGCAACAACAAGAACAGAAACAAAATGGATGAAGTAAAATAGGAAAATTAATCAAAGTATAACAAAACAAAACATGAAGTGAACACACACACACACACACACACACACACACACACACACACCATAGAGTATGTTTACTCTTATCCAACTACCCCTGACTGTGAGGCTCTCTAAAGAGTGTGTTTAATATTTCAGTGACAATCCATTAGAGAAAACATTTCTCTCTTCCAAAATGTATCTATTACAAATAAATTCATGGCTAAGGGTGTAAGGATGTGACTATTTGTCCATTTCTATTTCTCAGGTCTACCAATTTTTCTGGATTGAACCTCTGCTGGTCTTGTGTGTTTACTTTCACAGTCTCTGTGAGTTCATGTGTGTATCCTGCTGTGCCTGGAAGATGCTGTATCCTTGGAGTCATGCATCAGATCTGGCTCTTACAAACATTATACACACTTTCTCGTCTGCATATTTCCTGAGCTTAGTGAATAGGGGTTTGAGAAAGACAGCTCAGGTACACAATTTCTTTAACTATGCGTAAGTTAAAGCATATATGAACAAACCCTCATGATCCTTGCTTCTGTTCAATCTCTCCTGTTATTTCTTCGATCACCATTCATTAATTCTTCTCTCCAATTTAAAGCTGTTCCCTTTTCTTATCATCTGTCCCACTGAATCCCTTTCAGTTAAATATATTATTTTTATAGCAGTTAAGTAGTAGGAATACTTCCATGAGTGTTTAAGAAACCATCACACACAGTCATTCTTCATCAGTTGTCCCTAATCCTTACTTAAGTACAATTACAGGCCAAATGTGTTTATTCCCCAACCTTTTTTCTCTATAACTCTGTTTTGTATTGCCATTTTCAATTTTTATAAATTTATACTGCATGTAGTGAGTCAGGGAATATATTTATCATCCTAGACACCAGTATTGACCAGTGTGTCTCTACAGGTAAATATACTGAGGAACTAATTAGAGAGAATAAGCCTGGCCTCTTGAGCATTCTGATAAGAGGCTCATGTAATAAATTTCTCTGTCCTCAGCATGAGTAGGAAAAGCTCCTGAATAAAGAGATCTTTATAAATTAAAGTCAACAACATTGGTACACAAATTTGGTATTGCTTAGACACCTTAATGCAGTTTCTCATTATATTGTTACCACAACCATGAAATTATTTGTTGCTATTTCATAACTGCAACTTTCCTACTGTTATATATCATAATATAAATACCTAATCAACAGGATAGCTGATATATGATCACTGTGGGGGTCGTGACCCACATGTTGTGAACTACTGGTCTTCCCAAGGAAGGGAAGTCATCCTCAGAGGAGGCAGATTCTTCTGACCTTGATCAGAAAGGACTTAGTAGTCAAAGCCTTGGGAAAGTCTCCTTGAAACAGACATGGTAGACCTAAATCTGGTCAGTGTAGATCTGTAGCATTCACTGAAGAATCTGAAAATTCTCAGCTGAGAACACGATTATCTTTTAGTGACTTCTCAGGATTCAACAGGCCAAGCAACAGGGGCTACTGTGATTCCTTGGTCATCCTCAGGCATAAAGTGACACACAGACATTTGATGACACAAACACCTAAGCAGGGATTTGGTTGGCCAAGGAAAATTTGCATGAAGGGTCCTGTTAGTTCTCTGAAAATTTTTAAAGGAGAAGACAGTCCCATACCATGTCTGTCTCAGAGGAGCTCAGTGTTGTCTGCACCATGGGTTGGACCCTTCTCTTCTTGTTCCTCCTTCACTGTACAGGTCAGAAGAGTCATCAGCACCCTGATGCCAGTTCAGGAAATCCATTTGACTTCCATATAAGTTCTTCACTTTTCTCTCATCTAAGGAGATAATGTGTTTCTCTTTTTACAGGGTCTTTCTCCCAACCTGTGCTGACTCAGTCACCCACAGCCTCGGCATCCTTAGGATCCTCAGTCAAACTCACCTGCACCTTGAATAGTGACTACAGCACCATCACCATTTATTGGTACCAGCAACAGCCAGACAAGGCTCCTAAGTATCTGATGTATGTTAACAGTTATGGAAGCCATGGAAAGGGAGATGGGATCCCTGATCGCTTCTCTGGCTCCGGCTCTGGAGCTCAGCGCTACTTAAGCATCTCCAACATTCAGCCTGAAGATGAAGCTAACTATTTCTGTGGTACATATGGTAGCAGTGTTTATACACAGTGACCCGTATAAATGAGGAAGCAGGACAAGAACTATTTTCCTCTCTTGCTACCATGGCTAACCTACGGTTTTGAAAAGGATCATCTAAAGTTCTTACTTAACATACTCATTGTATATTTTCTTCTTATTACTCAAGGGGATAGATCATAGTTCTAGCTCCTGAGCACCTTAGGAAAGAGAAGAAAGTCAAGGATTGTATTGAGTTCACTCCTGTGTAATATTAATGACTATGTAAAATCAAATCTTATGTGTACAGAGCTTAGGAGGTATGAACATTCTTATATAAAGTTAGAGAACTGGGTTTAAAGTTCTCACTGTTACTCACCAAAGTTCACAGGAATGTCTATTCATTGTAAAAAGGCTTTATTCTCTCATGCCCTGTCTTTTAACTCCAAAAGGCTAAGAAGTACAATGTAAAGACATTTATGAGGTAGTGTGGTAGGGCCCCTTAGAAACATTACAAAATATTAGAAACAGCCACAATGGCTGAGCATTGTCCTCACATGTTCAAAACATTCCTTATTGCTTCTGACACTACTCTTTACTTAGTAAGCCTTCCCAGATATTTTAAAGGAAGGATAAAATTACTAACATATCGTTTAGTCTCTGCAAATTTCTTACATGTGACCTTTCTATATCAGCATATTTGGCTGGGTCTGATGTCATGCAATAAGTTTTCTAGGTAATCACCAAGAACTGAAGCTAGGGAATATAGAACACAGAGGAGGAACCGACTGCACCAAAGTGAAGTTAGCAATCTGTGTGCACGGTAACAGCATATATCCATGAAGTATAAGGAAAAGGCATTAGCTCATCATCACACACACCCTTGAGAATGGCCAGAA
>NW_004949141.1:167827-169767 GCF_000317375.1 Microtus ochrogaster
TGTTTACAGTTAATGCAGAGGATTGTGATCTGTGAGTCTACCTTTAAATAAATAACCTTATTATACTCAATTTTGAGTTAGTGTGGGATTTCTTTTTCATGTCCTTTTCATCTGTTGCCTACATGGATCCAGATCCTACATCTACTGAATGGACCAGCTTAAAGGTCTAACCAGTCCAGAACCCAGAAAGTCTTCAACCCCACATGCTTGGTTTGCTCAAAACCCCAACCACAGTGGAACTGTGTGTGGCAACTTGTAAATTTCCCAAGCTCATGAACATCCCCACCACCACTGCTGTGTTCCTGTCTCATGGCGACTTTGCTCTTTCTGGTTTGTGCTCCCTGCCCATGAGTTATGGGCTGCTTGATCCAATGAGGAATTGATTTATTGCTTTTAATTTGTCAAGCAGAACTTATTTCTCAGTATTTAACCAGTACCAAAGTGGGAAACTAAAGTGGCTCAGGACTGTTCATATTGCTATGGGTTGCATTGCTGCTAGTCGTGACTCTGCAACCATGACACCTGCTGGACAATAAAGATTATTGCACCTAAAACAATATACTGGACCTCATAAAAGGTAATTAATAAATTAATAAACTTGAAAGTTATATAATGACAGAAGAAATTGGCACTAAAACTTTTAGTAATTTTTTCTGATACTATAGATTGTATTCTGCAAAGCTAATAGGTTATTGTGATACATCCATCCATTTATTTGACATTGAGACTCATTTTTTTCTTCATATTATTTCCTCAAGAAAATGGTTTGATAACAGAGTCAAGAACGAGGCACTTTTAGATACGATACAGTCTTTACAGACTAATAATGAACAGCTAGCTGACAGTATAAATACCATTGAAAATCAAAAGTTACCTAAAAAAAGATACCATTGAAAAGGATAACATTAATTTGACAGACAAAATTGAATCCATGTCTAAGATTACTGAGAAATTATCTTAAAGAATACATATTGTTGAATTTGACAATCAAAATTTGTTAAAAAGTTATGATAGGTTAACAGATAGAGTATCTTTCCAGGATGGCGATCTGCACACTATCCAAATGATGAGGAGGGGAACAGAGAAAAATGTAGAGCTCAATAAAGAAAGAATAGGTCATCTGAGAAGGGAGTGTAAGCAAGGGTTTCCTAGAAATAACATCTTCTCTTGGAATGGCATGAATAGGAGGACTTAGCATTCAGGTATATGTAAAAGGTGTAGCAAAGACATGCTTTGGACCAATGAATGCATATCAACAAAAGACAGACAAGGCAACCTGATACTATCCAGAAACTCTTTGGGGAGATCTCTTGCAGGCCTGCAAGCCAAAAGTGGTCAAATCATTCCCAGTCACTGTGGAGGTAGTGTCTCACCAGGAAAATCTAAAAGTCTAGAACCTTCTGTAAAAGACCACACTCTTCAGGATGATGGAATAAGTATGGAGGATATAGCAAAAATTAGAATAGGAAATAGGAAACACTTATTCTGGCAGACTTCTATAAATGATCAAAGATCAAAGCTAAGATTGTATATATGTCACTGTAATTGTGGGTTTGATAGACGTGGGTGTGGACTGAGTATCCTTGCTCCAGAGTTGTGGCTTCCAAATTGGCCTCCTCAAGAGGCAGATGTTCAATTCCTAAGAACTTGAACCCTATCTCAAGTGAAACAAAGCACAAGATGGTTTGAATGCATAGGGCTAGAAGGACAGAGGAAGGCTGAGGCTATATGTGGTTAATATTGCAGTAAATTTATGGGGTTGTGACCTGCTGCAGCAATGAAATACGCAGATTAACATTTCTGCCATCTCCAAAACTCATAATTCTAAGAAGGATACTATAAGGCACTATACACAAAAGTCACCAGCAATTCAGGCTGTACAAGAACACAAAGCAACTAGCCAACGTTTAGAGGTATCAATGTTGCTACCTCTAAAATGG
>NW_004949141.1:170882-172098 GCF_000317375.1 Microtus ochrogaster
GGAGGACCCACAAGTATCATACTTTAGACTAGAAACCCTGAGTTATTTAAGAAGCTCTGTCTGGTTACACCTGACTTCACATTTCCAAACCTTCTATAAGGCTACAGAGTATTTGTAACACAGTTGGTACCGACATTTTCTACTTGTTACATGAATTTGTAAATGAGAAAATGAACATTTAAATAACAAGTTTAATAATGATGAATGGTTTTAAACCACTGAATACCTCATTTTTTTGTTTCACAGCTTACTACAGCATACATATATTTTGTAGTAATTTCTAGGCATATGTTTAGAAGACACTGAATGGGGCAATCTAAAATCTATTGATGATTTCTTCAGGTGAAAATTGAATTTTCACAGTTATTGTAAGAAAATTATTATAAATTAATATGTCATAATGATGCCCTTCCTATTGAAGAGTCATTATGGTGAACACCAGTACATTCAGGATATAGAACACAGAAATCTGATATTTAACAAGATGTTGTGAGAGACATGTGAGAAAGCCAGGGTCCTCTCTGTCCTTTGATGGAGCATGGACAATTGGGAGTGGGAATGAATCAAGCAACACCAATGTCCTCTGAGTTGTACCCTCTTGGCTTCTTGGCTTCTGTGGACCTATATTATCTCTACCCTCTTCAGAGTAGGTAATTAGTGTCAGGATCCTGTATTATTGGGTAGAACAGAGAATAGATAGCACCACCCAGCTCTGGAGACAAACTGGGTGTCTCCAGCATGGCCTGCAGAATCACTGTCACCTCTTACTTTTCTGATTTACAGAAGACCTGCCAAGGCCTTGCCTCCTATTAAGCAACAAGAAGACCTTAAGGTTGGCATATAATTTGAGAATATTACAGGTATTTTGTTTGGGTGTGACCTTGACAATGATCCCTTCAGTGTCAGAACCTTCTGACCTCCCATCCCCTCGCCCTGCACTGCTGAGGTGATCGAGTGATGCATCCTCTGCTGCTCAGGAGAGAGGGGTGCAAAAACAATGCACAGAGAAGCAGCAGGTTCATGGATAACACTACTCTGCCTCACATTCCCCCTTGGTGGTTCATGTTCCATCTGAGAACATACCCAAGAACACAATATTCTGAATTGTGAACTGTTATCCTGGCGATAGCTAGGCCATAATATGGATGGTGATGAGTTTCCCAGCACTCACATTGGCCAGGCTATGTCCTAGAAAGCTCAAACTTGAATCAAATGG
>NW_004949141.1:173443-175185 GCF_000317375.1 Microtus ochrogaster
GTGGAGTGTGAACATCAGCCCTGTGATTACTTATAGGAATATACCCCATCTTCTTTCCCACACTTGGTTACTAGCACTCTACTAGTTGCAAGAATGTGAAACATTTGAAGAAAACACAGAGTAAGGCCTGAAGCTTTGCATTGCACCTTTTCAGGTCCGAAGGACTTTGAGGCCAGTTAAAGTGAAGCAAGTTCCTGTTCCACCAGCAGAGGGTGGCAAGGTAGCATCTAGAAGCCACGCTAAGATAGGATTTCTGAACGTGTCATGGGAAAGTTTTTTAACGCCAGTGATGACATTTTGAAAGTCATATAATCTTGTCATTCAGCACACAGGTAGAAAACATGCATAGGGAGAAGATCACTGAGAAAATGCTCAGGCATATTAAAATATCATCAGCCATGAGCGTCAGAAGCACTGTCATTGCTGAATTCATTGGCAAAGCCATTCAGAGTACAGTGGGAAGTTCATCATGGGAGAACTGACCTAGGGCCTGTTTCTGGCACTCAGGATCACTGACTCCTGCATGTGATTGGCATCTGTCTTGGTTATTAAGCCATCAACTATTACTTATCTCTCTCCTAGACACTTCCAAAGACATACTCCTGAGCTCTTCCCCTCTTACATATAGGCAGATTTGCTAGTAGACTAAAGCACCTGGGCTCTGGTAAGTCTAAAATAAGGAAGGTGGCAAGTAGGCGTCTTCCCTGGATGAAGAATTCAGTATTTCTTGGAAATACCATGAATGACCTGGACACTAACCTGATTCAAAAAATATCTGTATTGGTTCAGTGTCAGCATTCTTCCTGATGGGTTCCCTGACTAAACACCTTTCAGAGCACGACTTATTGCAACCTTGATCTCTTTCACACACCAAAGAACTAAAGTGTGCTTATCAGAAAGTCTTGTTTCAGGCAATTTTAATAAGGCTTTCAAAGTCACTGGCACAAGATTTTTAAATTAATTCCTGAAGCTGGGTGCTAGTCTCCTCTAAGAAGAATGGAGTCAGAGAGGAAGGAGACTCAACATGAGAATTGGCACTAGACTTCTGATGACTTCACACAAAAAAAGATGATTGTATAATATCCCAATATCACACAGATATATACTTAACAGCAATTCTTATAGCACAGGACTACATTTAACTGGAATAATAAGACTGAATCACAAATATAGCTCATTAAGCAAAGGAGAAGAAGGAAAATGAAGGTAAACAGACAAACTACAGTTTTAGCTAAGTTAGATGCAGTAGTGGTTTCTCAACAAGATGAAGAACACAGCCCAAAGAAAATAATGGAAGGTGTGCAACATTATTAGACCTGGCTTGGCTGAGTTAGGAGACGATCATGGATACATTTCTGTAGGGTTGTTGTTGTCAGAGAATAGAGAAGCTTAGGGAGAAATCTCAGCATATGAACACTTAAATTAGTTGAGTCCCATCCTTCCTCATTAATTTCTGCGTTACAGTTTTGAAATATTTTCTACACAGAGGCCTCAGTGGGGAGCCCCTGCCATTCAGCGAGCATATTTGCATAGCCACCAAACATCCACTAACTCCAAAACGCTTAAGAGAGAATAAAAGCCCTTGTAGCCTGGCTACACTGAGAATTTTAACATCCAGAACTCTGTGGCATCTCTACCATGGCCTGGCTCTCTCTCCTGTTCCCCTTCATCTCTTTCTGCACAGGTGACTTACTAAAGACGCAGTTTGCTGTTTAGCCTGCACAGGATACTGCTGCCCAGCT
>NW_004949141.1:175605-176129 GCF_000317375.1 Microtus ochrogaster
GCAGATTTATTAGGATATATTCTTATGAACATAGTGCATTTTGTTATTTGATTAATTCTTTCTTAGATACTTTACATCTACTCTGATTATATTCACACTCATATTTCCTCTCTTTTTTTCTGGGTTTCCCTTGAAAAATACTATAAGGGAGCTTGTGAATTATAAGAAATGTTTCTGCAGGCTAACAAGTGTCAGTTAGAGCTGAAAAGACAACTCAAGAAGGAAGAATTGCTTCACTCTCTCCTACCAAACCAACTGTGAAGACCTATTCTACCTTGAGACCATAGAGCAAATGCCATATGCTACATATTAACACACAAAAAGGAAAATGTCTTTGAAGGAAAGTACTAATATGTTCATATAAAGACTTACAGGAACATGAATCAGAAACTCAAGGGCAATTGCACTTTTCAACCAGAGCATATATATGGAGATAGAAGCCTTGATTAGCAAAGATGGTACCCAGAACACTTCCTTACTATCCACTGCCTATGGATCTTATTTTCTCTTCTCCCAATGTCTTC
>NW_004949141.1:205665-216590 GCF_000317375.1 Microtus ochrogaster
TTTTTGAATTTTTAAAATTACACACACATACACACACACAAACACACAGACACACACACACACATATATGTATATGTAAATATTATACTATTGTGTTATGCCTAAAAATTTCCTGGTTTAGTCACTCCTCACTCTGTTCAGTTTTCTGCCCTGTCCAGAAATTACACTGTCATTTGACACAAATTTGTGACACAAATATATACATACAAACATATGTAGAAACACACACATACACAGTAGAATGGAGTGTGAACATCAGCCCTGTGGCTACTTATAGGAATATACCCTATCTTCTTTCCCACACTTGGTTACTAGCACTCTGTACTAGTCGCAGGAATTTGAAGCATTTGAAGAAAACACAGAGCAAGGCCTGAATCTCTGCACTGCACCTTTTCAGGTTCAAATGACTTTGGGGCCAGTTAAAGTGAAGCAAGTTCCTGTTATTAGACTCTTCCAGCAGCAGAGGGTGGCAGGAAAGCATCTAGAAGCCCCAAATGGAAGACTAGAAATGTGCAGTGCAGGTTGAGCAGGTGAGACTAGGCTAGGATTTCTGAACGTGTCATAGGAGTTTTTTAATGCCAGTGGCGAAATTCTGAAAGTCACGTAACCTTGTCATTCAGCACACAGGCAGAAATCAGGCATAGGGAGAGGCTCACTGAGGAAATGCTCAGGCATAGTAAAATACCAGCCATGAGCATCAGTCAATAGCACTGTCATTGCTGAATTAATTGGCAAAGCCATTCAGAATACAGTGGGAAGTTCATCATGGGGGAACTGACTCCCAGGGCCTGTTTCTGGCACTCAGGATCACTGACTCCTGCATGTGATTGGCATCTGTCCTGGTTATCAAGCCATCAACTATTACTTATCTTTCTCCTAGACACTTCCAAAGACATTCCCCTGAGCTCCTCCCCTTTTACCTATAGGCAGATTTGCCATTAGACTGAAGCATGTGGGCTCTGGTAAGTCTAAAATAAGGAAGGTGGCAAGTAGGCGTCTTCCCTGGATGAAGAGTTCAGTATTTCTTGGAAATACCATAAATGACCTGGACACTAACCTGATTCAAAAAATATCTGTATTAGTTCAGTGTCAGCATTCTTCCTGATGGGTACCCTGACTAAACACCTTTCAGAGCACGACTTATTCCAACCTTGATCTCTTTCACACACAAAAGAACTAAAGTGTGCTTATCAGAAAGTCTTGTTTCAGGCAATTTTAACAAGGCTTTCAAAGTCACTGGCACAAGATTTTTAAATTAATTCCTGAAGCTGAGTGCTAGTCTCCTCTAAGAAGAATGGAGTCAGAGAGGAAGGAGACTCCACATGAGAATTGACACTGGACTTCTGATGACTTCACAAAAAAAGATGATTGTATAATAACCCAATATCACACAGATATATACTTAACAGCAATTCTTATAGCACAGGACTACATTTAACTGGAAAAACAAGACTCTATCAGAAATATAGCTCATTAAGCCAAGAGAAGAAGGAAAATGAAGGTGAACAGACACACTGCAGTTTTAGCTAAGTTAGATGCAGTAGTGGTTTCTCAACAAGATGAAGAACACAGCCCAAAGAAAATAATGGAAGGTTTGCAACATTGATAGACCTGGCTTGGCTGAGTTAGGAGACGGTCATGGATACATTTCTGTAGGGTTGTTGTTGTCAGAGAATAGAGAAGCTTAGGGGGAATTCTCAGCATATGATCACTTCAACGAGTTGGGTTCCACTCTTCCTCATTAATTTCCGCATTGCAGTTTTGAAATATTTTCTACATAGACATCTCATTGGAGAACCCCTGCCAGGCAGCAAGCAAATTTGCATAGCCACCAAACATTCACTAACTCCAACAGGCTTAAAAGAGAGTAAAAACCCTTGTAGCCTAGCTATACTGAGACTTCCAAGAGCTCTGTGGCATCTCTACCATGGCCTGGCTCTCTCTCCTGTTCCCCTTCATCTCTTTCTGCACAGGTGACTTACTAAAGACGCAGTTTGCTGTTTAGCCTGCACAGGATACTGCTGCCCAGCTTTGAATCTTGAGTTCTGTTCCAACAGTAGAGTGTTGAGTTGGACCTGGAAAGGACATTGTTTAAAATACTCAGCATCCTTCTCTTTTCTCTTGCAGGTTCCATGGCCTCCTATGTACTGACCCAACCTTCTTCACTATCAGTGGCCTTAGGTCAAACGGCAACTATATCCTGCTCTGGAGATAAACTCTCAGATAAATCTGTTCATTGGTACCAGCAGAAGGAAGGCCATGCCCCTGTGCTGGTTAAATATAATGATAATAAGCAACCGGATGGCATCCCAGACCAATTTTCTGGCTCCAACTCAGATAACAAGGCCACCTTGACTATTAGCAAAGTCTAGGCTGGAGATGAGGCTCACTACTACTGTAAGAGTTGCGATAGCACAAGATGAGGAAGTAAGACGCAAACCATTCTCTCCTGTAACAGTGACAACTCATGTCCTAGTTCACTTTGCAAACTTGTTTCCCTGACCTCTGCTAAGAACTTTGTTTTCTAATACAAAATGAAGAAGCCTGCATGATAAGATGTGAACTGCTGAGTATCGTTCCTCAGACTCTACCAAGCAGAATATGTGGTGACCTTCAGATTACATCAGATAAAAGATTTTGTTCCTAAAATTTAGCAGATTTATTAGGACATATTCTTGTGAACATATTGCATTTTGTTATTTGATTAATATTTTCTTAGATATTTTACATCTATTTTGATTATATTCCCACTCACCTTTCCTCCTTTTTTTTCCGGGTTTCCCTTGAAAAATACTATAATGGAGCTTGTGAATTATAAGAAATGTTTCTGCAGGCTAACAAGTGTGCAGTTAGAGCTGAAAAGACAACTCAAGAAGGAAGAATTGCTTCACTCTCTCCGACCAAACCAACTGTGAAGACCTATTCTACCTTGAGACCATAGAGCAAATGCCATGTAATACAATCCCTACATACTGACACAAAAAGAGACATGTCTGTCAGTTTTACTTTGAAGAAAAATACTATTATGTCCAAATAAACACTTGCAGGAACATGAACCAGGGACTCAGGGCAATTGCACCTTTCAATCAGAGCATATACATGGAGATAGAATCCTTGATTAACAAAGATACTGCCCAGCACACTTCCTTACTGCCCAATGCCCATGGATCTTATTTTCTCTCCTCCCATTGTCTTCCTACACATGATTTCTGAAATACTATATTTAATGGGATACAAAAGATTCATTCCAACATTGCTTTTGGTTGTAGATCCATGAATAAATTTACTTCATTCCCTCACAACTATGTCTCCAGAATCTTGCCTTTGAATAGCAATCCCATTGATTTGAATTCCATAACACTGTTTGACCATGTATTTCCCCTTTCCCATGAGGACCTGAGAAACAGTCATGATCAGGTCTGGCTGTGCCTTCTCATCTCTGAGACTGCCTTTTCATTCTAGCACCCATTAGGGTGGATTAAAAAATGTGGTGGAGAATTATATTCCAGAGGAAATTAGGGACCTGTTGATGGGAACGTACTCAGTTTACATAATATGCTTTTCTGGAAATGTCCTCATGGGCTAAAAGAGACCTTTTAAATATTTAAAAAGTAGGAAAAATAGCAGCAGCCTTTATTTTCAAAAGTAGAAAAATTATTGAACTTTGAAGTGGACATAAATGATTTTATAAAAATAAAAAGAAAAGTGTTTATGATTATGAATGAAGGTACACTAAGTGATATGAGTTGTATAATCCTCTTAATGATTTTAAATGCTCATTTGAGACCTCACAGGACACTGTCCTCAGGCCTGAAACATTCTGCTCTAGTTTTGTGAGGCTGATGTATTGCACTGATCATGGTACCACCAAGGGATATTGAACACATTCTCCTTAGCGAAGGGACATTTCTGAAATATTTCATGGAAGCTGTCTTCCACTGTGGTTGCCTGTGAAAATTGAATGTATTAACTTTCTGTTCATTTGAAGCTTCCTCCATTCTAGTCATTTTCAGGCAAGGAAAGAATGTTAGTTAAAGTCCAGTTCATGAAGAAGCAGGTCATGGCTGTCTTTCATGAAGGAATCACAGGATTAGAATGCATTGGTACATTGCTCCTTCCAGAGATAGCATATGAGTGGAGATGGATTCAGTTAAGACTTCGCCAGATGTTCTCCATCGATATAGTCTTCATTATTTTCAGATCTACATGTACAATGTTCCTTCTTCTACAAATGGTAATGTTATAGAGATACTACCAATTAAAATGTATAAGTGACAAAAAGAGTTACATCAGTATACCTTTACTTTCATTGTGATTGACCTAGGTTTTAAATGTAAGATTACCCTGTCCCTGCTTCCTCTTCCACTTGAGAGTTACATTAGCCTATTAACAAATGACAACTCACTTTCATTAATAAATTGCTTTTCAATATCAAAGGTATCCCAATACCTACTGAGAAAGTGCAAACTGTTTTGTAATTCTATAGGAATGTCCTGCGTGATATTTCCCAAGAGCAAAGGTAACATTGTAAAGACCTTCCAGCCTGCAGAAGTTACAACAAGACTGGAGCCTCTGTCTTTAAGACCCCTACCCTCTATTGTCTTTTCCAGGCAGGGGCCTATTCTAGAGGACTCACTGGACTCTTCATTCTTTTAATAAAATTTGGTGATCTGTAACTTTCTTTCAGTAAATATTATCAGAAAAAATAAAAGTTATAGCTAAATAAAAGATATAACCAAAGTAATTGGCTTACCAATTAAAGTAGTTGTAGACCTTATAAAACTACACTTCAATATCAAGAGAAGATTTGTCACTATGCTGTTACAGTATATTTACACATTACAGTAGATTCATTAATATAGCAATTCTATGTGTTCAACTAGTTTTATGTAATATTATCCTGGGAGAGTTGCATAATTTTAAAGTATTTTGGGTGTCTGGAGAGATGGTTCAGTGGTTAAGAGCACATACTGATATTATAGAAGATTCACGTTCATCCCTTGAACTTACGTAGGGTGTAGTATTTAGGGTGATTTAATTTCAGCTCTAGGGAATTCAGTATCACCGGACTCAGTGTGTTGGTGGGGTGTGTGTGTGTGTCTTTGCACATACACACATAATTTATATCAAAAATAAATACTCCCCATCTAAAACACATTTTCTTCAGAAATCTATAATTGCAGAATGGAATCTTATACTGAAGATATTGGAAGTAAGTATCCACAGTCCAGTAGGGGGCAGTGTGTACTTCTCAGAAACTGGTAAGACTTGAAATTAACTACTAAATCTGGCTCAAGATGACACCCAGAAATGGAGGTTACAGCACAGCAGGTGTTTCCCCAGAGCTGCCCTACCCTCCCTTGGTGTAGAATTGTGCCCTGGGCTGAAGAGATATAATTTAGTGGTTATGGTGATAGTAAAAGACTCATACTGCAGCAAGTCACCATTTCCCCAATACCAGGAAAACCCCAGAGACCAGCATCATCTGTGGATCCTGGGAATCTCTGGAGATTTAAAGCAGGACCTGTATACCTGTCTCATTCCTCCATCTTTGCTCTGTCTCTGTCAAGTTTGTGGAGATTAAAAGGGCCTGCCTTTGGAACGACTCCTCTCATTCCTTGCCTCATTCTTAAATCTAACAACTATTTCTTTCAGGGTCTCCTCCACAAGGTGATGTGACACTATGGAATGAGGGTCTCTAGCAGCTACTGATTGTCTCTTTCCACACTTGTTCCAAAGTACAGTAACCAAGCCTCTAGGCTCTGATTACCCTAACAATTAACAGATGCTCACACTCTCCTGTCACTTTCTATATTAAATATAATCTTCTTCTGTGGCTCTAGGATTACAAGACTGAAGACAATGCTGAAGGCTACTGCATGCTATACTACAGTAGTCCTCAGCACAGTTAGAAGCAAGACAAATGCACATTTGCCTGAGCCTGTGTATAAGAACTGTCCTGTGATAGTGGAATTCTATGACCAGGCACTATTGCCATCATAATGTTAACTCTCCAAAGACAAGAAGGTGAAGGAAAGTATCTTTCTTCATTTGTGTCTTAGAATAAAAGGTAGAGATATATTTAACCAGTTGCAATAGAGAATAAAAGCATAAAACCAGAAGCAAGGTACTTTATTTCTCCCATAGATGTATTTGCTTGTAGGACTAGAGTCAATAGGTCTCCAGAGAGAAGCATTTTCTGTGATGTTCTTTCTACAACTAGATCAAAGTGGAGTAATAGTCTATTCATATTTTATAACTATTGGTATATTATTGTAAATTTGAAGAAAATGAAAATCATTGTAAAGCTTTAAAAAGTGCCTTCCTAAGATGGCTCTGAGAACACAGGGAGGTAGTGTTAGATTGACATGAAGACTGATGTGCATATAGGGCACTGTAGCTGCTGACCAATGATAACCTAAAATTGTAGACAAACAACAATGACAAGAAAGGAAGCAAGAGGCCATAGGGTGCTTAGCTCACTGTGTCCATTTTGCAAATCTCTCCTGGTTGGTATGCTGTTGCTGCCATCTCCAGGAACTAATAAACTAGGAAACAATTTGTAATACATTTCTGAATTTGTGCAGATTTCTTTACTCTTTACTCCCATTTTTCCCTAAAGATATTGACAAATTGACTTGTATTTCTTGCTTTATGCCTGCAACTAAGTTCTAATATTAAACAATTTTCATAAGCGTATTCCTCCTCTTTTAATATTTTAGTGCTGTAAACAAGGACATGATAGTGCAGCTTCTAAAAGATGTCTTTTCTTCAATGGTATCCACCTGTGAAGGCATGATCACACAAGTACTACCCTGCTTTTAGAAACTCAATTTTGAACAGTTGGTGAACTATATGATACTGAGAGACATGCCTGTCATTTTTTACTGGGAAACCATAAGAAAATTAATCCTGTCATATAAAGCATAGGCTGGAAGTCAGGAAGTTCTTTTTTTTATACATGGTAGTAGGAAACAATAAATAGAAGAAAAAGAAAAAAGTTCATAAGCTGAAAGACTATAATTTGTAGCCTGTGTTATTTCAATACTTATTAAACCCCAAGATGCTCATGGATCTTGTGTATCTGAAGGTCTGAATTGGGGTCTACCATCTTTTACTTGTGAAGTCCTCCTTTCCAAGTAACTCACATCAATATTTAAATGTCAATTATATCAAAGAAGTGCCTAATATAAACTAAAATCCACAGGCAGGCAGAAATGAGTAGCAAAATAATCATGAAATAATCATAAGATTTTAAACTTATTTATTTAATGATTGAATGTGTGTGTGTGTAATACCACAGAATTAATGTGACACCTACAGAACAACTCGTGTAAGTTGACTCTTTCCTTCCACAATGGTAGTTTCAGGAATCAACTCCCATTGTGAGGCCTGACAAGCACTCTCACATACTGAGCCATGTAGGTGGAGGCTGATCTATCAGTCCTGGCCACCCTGACCCGAAATATTACACAGAAACTGTATTAATTTCAACGCTTCTCCTCCAAAGCTTAGTCATATTTTTAGATAACTCTTACACTAAATTAACCCATTTCTACTATTTTGTGTATCACTGCAAGGCTACAGTTTACTAGTACGTCCTGAAGTGCCTGTCTCACTAACTCTGTCTTCTTTTCTTCTCTATCTCTGCTTGTAATGCCCTCCTTGCTCTATTCTGCCCTGTCATAAGCCTAAGAAGTTTCCTTATTCGTTAAGCAATAAAGGACCCCCCACACGAGAGCCATCATACTGTTTAAAAGGTTTTAATCAGGATACAATGTATATAGTTCTGTGCAGGTATTCAACCAGAGAAAAAACAGAACCCTAGCATCTTTTCTTTCTTTCCTTTCTCCCTACCTCCCTTAATTCCCTCCTTCCCTCCCTCTATTTTTTCTTTCTTTTTTCTATGTCTTTCTTTCTATTGTTTTTGTAAATTAATATTTTGCCTTTAGATTCTCTTTTAAATTTTTTAAGTAATATATTTTGATCATACACTTTTCCTTCTCCCAGCTCTTACCAGATCCTTTGAGCTGTCTACCCACCCAACTTCATTTTCTTTCTCTTTCAGACAAAACAAAAGAGAACCCCACATACAAAAAATAAAGCAACAACAACAGAAAAAGCAAAACAAAATGGACAAAGTAAAATGGGGAAGTCAATCAGACTAAATACGACAAAACAAAAAGTGCACACACACACACACACAAACACAATAGAGTCTGTTTACTGTTGACAAATACCCCTTACTAGGAGGCCTGCCATGGAGTATGTTTGATATTTCAGTGACACTCCATTGGAGGTAACAGAATTTCCTTTTTCTGTGTTACCTATTACAAATAAATTCATGCTAAGGTTATGACTATTTTATTACTTCTATTTCTTGATGCCGGCATTTTGCCTGATTTGAACCTGTGCTGGGCTTACATGCTTGCTTTCATAGTTTCTATGACTTCACAAGTGAATTAGTCCTGTTGTGTCTGGAAGATGCTGTTTCCTTGGAATCATCCATCATATTTGACTCTCAAGCACTTTCCACCCACTTTCTCTTATGCATGTTCCCTGAGTCTGGTAGATTGTGGTTTGACAAAATCAACCTAGGTAGATAGTTCCTTTAACCTTGCATAAGTTAAAACATAACTGAACAAACCCACATAGTCCTAACATTCCTCTTACTTCTGCCCAACTTCCCCAATGTATAATTTTTCTATCATGATTCACTAATTCTTGCCTCCAATTTAGAGCTGTTTCTTTTTGTGAACATCTGTCCTCCTAGAGGTCTGTCAGTTAAATGAAATATTTTTATATCACATAAGTCATAGGCAGGTTTCAATGAGTGATTTTTAGAAATCATCACACACAGTCATTCTTTATCAATGCTCTGTAGTCCTTACTTAAGGACAAATACAGGCCCACTGTGTTCTTCCTCCAACTTTTTTCTGCATAAAATCTGTTTTGTATTGCCATGTGATTTCCACAATTTTTATATATAATACATCAAGAGAGTTACGTAGTATAATATTTATCATCCTAAATACTAAAATTCGTCTCAATGGTTCATTCTGCTGAGGAACCAAGTAGAGAGAATAAGTCTGGATTCTTGCCATTCTGAGAAGGGAGTCATGGAGTAAATTTCTCTGTCCTCAGTACAAGTATGAAAAGCTCCTGAATAAAGAAATCCTCATAAATTAAAGTCTACAACTTTGGTTCTCAAATTTCTTAATGCTCTGATTCCTTAATGGAGTTTCTAATTTGGTAGTGACCTCAACCATAAAATTTTTCAGGCTGTTTCATACCTATAATTTTTATACGGTTATTTACCACACAGTAACATTTAATCAACAATATATCTGATATATGACCTCTGTCCTGTGGGGGTCATAACACATAGATTAATAACTCTGGTCTATAATGTATTCCCACTAGCGAGAAGAGAGCTAAAGAGAAGATGTAAAAGTCAGACTCAGAGGAGGTAACTCCTTCTGATCTTGGTCAGAAAGTGCTTAAAAGAAAAACCTCTGGGAAAGTATGGTGCTCATAGACATGACACACCTCAACCTGCTCAGTGGGAGTCCATAGGTTCCACTGAAAGATCTGTAGACTCTAAGCTGAGAATACAGACATCTATCTCTTTGTGACTCTTCATGATTCAATAGGCCCTGCAGCTGGGGCTACTGTGATCTCTTGGACAGATTCAGGAAGGAAGTGATACCCAGACTTTGAAGGCACAAATGCTTAAGAAGGGATTTTCTTGACTAAGACAAATTTGCATATTTTCAAGAAGGGCCCTGTCAGTTCTCTGAGAAATGTTAAAAGATAAGAGAGACCCACACCATGTCTGTCTCAGCAGAGCTCAGTGGTGTCTGCACCATGGCCTGGATTCCTCTCCTCTTCTTCCTCCTTCACTGTACAGGTTAGGAGAGTCATCTGCACTCTGATGCCAGTGGAGGGAAATCAATAAAAACAAGGAATATCTCTCCTCTTCTCTCATCACAGGAGGTAATGTGTTTCTCTATTTACAGGGTCTTTCTCCCAACCTGTGCTGACTCAGTCACCCACAGCCTCAGCCTCCCTGGGAGCCTCAGTCAAAATCACCTGCACCTTGAGTAGTCAGCACAGCACCTACTACATTGGATGGTACCAGCAACAGCCAGACAAGGCTCCTAAGTATCTGATGTATGTTAGCAGTAATGGAAACCATGGCAAGGGAGATGGGATCCCTGATCGCTTCTCTGGCTCCAGCTCTGGGGCTCATCGCTACTTAAGCATCTCCAACATTCAGCCTGAAGACGAAGCTGTCTATTTCTGTGGTACAGATGATAACAGTGGGTGAACACAGTGACCCATCTAAATGAGGAAGCAGGACAAGAACTATTTTCCTCTCTTGCTAGCAAGGCTAGTCTATGAATTTGAAAAGGATCAGCTGAAGTTCTTACTTTTCACACTATTTGAACATTTTCCTCTTTTTACTCAAGGGTATAGATCATAGTTCTATCTCTTGAGCTCCTTGTAAAATAGACAAAAGGTAAGTATGGATTGTATTGAGAGAACTGCCAAAAACTCCAGTAGGTCTATGCTGAGAGGGAAAAATTATAAGAGCAGTGGCTGACTATAGTCAATATAATGAATATGAACAGAGGCAAGCTTTTCTTCAATTAAAGTAATACATTTCCTTGCTTGAGGTGTCAATTTAAGGGAGGCGGTTGGATCTGGGTTCCCCTTCAGAAGGTCAAAAAGTGCTTTTAAGACTCCTGTAGGAGGCCGGGCGGTGGTGGTGCGCACCTTTGATCCCAGCACTTGGGAGGCAGAGACAGGCGGATCTCTGGGAGTTCGAGGCCAGCCTGGTCTACAAGAGCTAGTTCCAGGACAGGAACCAAAAGCTACGGAGAAATCCTGTCTCAAAAAATCCAAAAAAAAAAAAAAAAAAA
>NW_004949141.1:216690-222476 GCF_000317375.1 Microtus ochrogaster
GTAGGAATTCCCGGATCTTGCAGCAGCCTCCATTTACCAGACTTTTTCCTAACAACAAAGATAGGATGGTACTGTGCATCCTGCCTCTAGATGTTTCTGGAATTACTCCATAGACCAGGCTGGCCTTGAACTCACAGAGATCTGCCAGTCTCTGCCCCCCACCAAGTGCTGGGATTAAAGATAAATGCCACCACACCTGGCTTTTCCCCTGGGATGATTAACCATTCCTTTACCCACAGGGCAATTCTTTGGGTACTTCCTGGTCTTTTGCATTGTAAACAATTCCTTGACCTAGCTCCACCTTGACTCTCCCTAAGGGCAGAAACAATCACCTGTCCCACCACTTGATCTTCATCAAGGTCCTTGCATAACCAGACTTGGTCATTTAAACTCCTATTTCTTTGGGGTCATATAGCCTCTTGACAGTATTTGTTAGCATTTTTATAGGTCAATTGCTTTATGAGAGGCATAGTTGAGTCCACATCCCCCAAAATGTGACTTCCCAGCTGTAACAGGCAGTCAACAAACTCAGAATAAGGTTCTGAAGGTCCTTGAAGGACCTTAGACAGTTGTTCTCCTGCTCCTTTATCAGGTAAATCTTTCTGTGCTTTAAAGGTTGTGGCAGCTATCTGAGCACAAACAGCACCTTCACAAGCAGTCTGTGCTGCTAATCCAGCATACTGTCCTGCACCAGTTAACATGTCAAGGTTATGCTGGGGGATTTCTGCAATGGTGGTCATTACACAGTTGGGTATTTTTGCAATTTTCCTGCATTTCACCTCTCCATAACAAATAATCCCTCCCCCTCCCCCCAAGACAAGCCCTACAAAGCTGCATCCAGTCAATCAGAGTAAGGTTGCGTTCCACAAAGGATTCCATTAAAGCCACAGTGAAGGGTGCATGAGTTCCATAGGCAGTAACTGCTTCTTTTAGTTGCTTAATGTCTTTAAAGGCCAGAGGGTTCTGCTGACTGATCCTCTGTCCTTGTGGATCAATCACTTCCACAACAAGACAAATTTGCCTTTCTTCTTTTTTTATTTCTTTTTTTATCAGTGCAATCTCCTTTTCTAAAGTTTCCTTTTCCTCTTCTATATCCCTTTTATAACTTCTAACTTCCAGCTCCTTAAAACTCTTAGACTTTACAGATTCTTTAACCTGTATCTTTTTAAAGGTTTTGGTCAAATTTTCTAATTGCTCTTTTACTTTTACAACATCACTAAGAAGAGCATCTCTGACTAACTGCCATAGTGAAAATATCGCTATGGAAAATTCTTCTTACCCTTGCTCTTTTAATGCTTTTTGAAGGTCAGTTTTTACCTGCTCCCATTCCATAATATTAAAGCCCCTTGTGTGTAGAAACCAGGGACTAAACTCTAAAACTGTCTTAATGATCTCTTGCATTGTCTCAATTTTAATATCAGTGCTTTGTTTCTCTAAAAGAACTAAGAATTGGCCAGTTAATCACCTTATTAACACTGAAACAATTACTCTCGCTCCTGTTTTCAATTCACCCTCCCAATTCAATTTCTTACCTGCTGGGCAGCATCTGAGGGCCACCTCTCAGGGGTCTTCTACTTCCGGATTTTGCTGAGCCTCCAACTGTAATGCCTGCATTACTCTCTTGATATAGTTAGTACACCACTGTACCACATGCGAGCCAGGCAGCCCAATTAATATTAGCTGACATGACTTTCTTGTAAGGACTGGTTAATTATCAAAGGTGATGAATAATTCCTTATACCCATTTGACCTCCAATCCCTTGATATAAAAATCTATTGATAAGTGGGTATGCATTCTAACTATTTAAAGTAGAGCTGACTGATTCTTTTTCACATATAAAAGTTTAGATATTTTATTTCTTTAAGATTACTCATAAAATTATCTTTCAAGAACAGCAATTAAGTAATTGTCCCATTCTTTTTAAGTGCAAAATGCAGCCTGCCAGTGAAAGATTTGACAGAGAAAAATATCTTGCTTTCATACAGGGTCAATTTATAACAAGTTGCTTGGCCATGAATGTGTGAGGGTTCTTGGGACAATTTGCTTTTTACATGTATTTTGTAAAATGTTAATCATGTAAGGGAGATGAAAAGCCATGTTTTTTTGCTATATTCATTATAATCTCTCACTTGAAGAATACAATGTAACCACACAGAAATTCCTATATTGATGGAAAAACTTTGCTGGGTTATATAAGCTGTAGAATAAAATATACAGTAGAAAGAATGTAGAAAAACACAGAAGATAGAGAATAAAGAAAGAAACCATCAAGAGATCGTGTGGGTGTCTTTTTCTCTGACATCCCTCAGATAGAAAAATCTAGTAAATGCCAACTCTTTGGAGTTCCCATTGTGCCTTACTGTTGGAGGCTAGCAACAAGGCAGGGATAAATAAATTTGCATCCAATGACCTGTAGTCAGAGAACTTTTATCTTTCCAATTTTATCAGCAAGTGGAAAACCATATTACTATTAATTTCATGGTAACCTGGTTAATATTTCATATTCATGGCCAAGCATATATGTGATTCAGAATCCTTACTGCAATGGACAGTCAAAATGCCCTTTTAGGCGTGTAAAACTTGCTTAGTCAGAATTCCACTACACCCAAGGCTGCAGCTGATAAGAATCTGTAACAGGACTCACTCAAGATAACCAGACACACTACTAGGACAAACCCCATGATGTCATTAGATAGTCTAAAGCTAAAAACCAAGAGCAGTGCTCTGCTCTACTCTGCTCTGCTCTGCACATCCTACCTCAATCTTCCCTCAGGCTACATGTCCCCCAGGGGATACTGGTCCTCAAATCAGAGACTTCTGTTAAAGACTGACCTGACCTTCATATCAGAGAAGTTGCACAGGTGAGCAACCTTGGGTGAAAGGATTAGGAACATAGATAGGAACTTAGAGTGTGAACCTTGCACACTGACTGTCAGTAGAAACAGACAAATCTTTATGAATTCAAGGTCAGCCCCTTCTATTGAAAGACCCTCTATTTCAAGGGTGTTTGGAGATACCCCCAGACTCAATAAACCAGGCCAGTGGATGCAATCAGCAAGAGGTTCTTTATTGTTCACAAGCGCTTGTGGGTGTGTCAACAGCTCCCGCTAACTGAACACACAAAGCAAAACTTCAGCAAGCTTATATAGGCAAAGTTGATTAGTAATCGGCAGTTTTCAGAGCATAGAGATCATTGGTTATTTTAAATAGATCAGGCAGTGACAATGGACAAAGTTGTTTGCTCATTCCATTTCCCAGATGTTCCATTCTGGTCCTGACCTTCCTCATCTGGTTTTGTTAGGTTATTCAAGGAGACAGATTGTTCCTTTTGTGAATTGCTATATGTGCCAACTACGGATATCCTGTGTTCCTAAGCAAACGAGATGCTCTCATGAGAACAGGCTAGCTGCAGGTCTTGAGGATTTTTCAAGAAAACGATTTTCTCATAGGAGCAGGCCAGCTGCAGGTCTTGAAGGGAGGGTCCTGGGGGTCTTTCACTATGAGTGAGTTCCAAAACACACTGCAACACTACAGAGAAATCCTGTCTCAAAAAAATAAAGTTTCTCTGCAGTATGATTTATACTCAGGATTTTAAAGCCTGATGACAAATACAAAGGCTTTACCCAATTGACTAAATTTGTAGCATTTCTATTCAACATGTGTTTTTTGATGGATGTAAAGACTTTTTTTTTTTTTTTGGTTCTTTGAGACAGGGTTTCTCTGCAGCTTTGGAGCCTGTCCTGGAACTAGCTCTTGTAGACCAGGCTGGCCGCGAACTCCCAGAGATCCGCCTGCCTCTGCCTCCCGAGTACTGGGATTAAAGGCATGCGCCACCACTGCCCGGCTTGTAAAGACTTTTTACATTGATTACATTCATAAGGTTTCTCTCCAGCATGTGTTCTTTTGTGAAGTTGGGAACTACTGATATATGAAAAGGCTGTACCACATTGATTACACTCATAGGGTTTTTTTTTTCCTTCATTTTTTTCTGTATTTGAAGTTTAGAGCTCTGTAAAAAAATCTTTATCTCATTGATTACATTCAAAGGGCTTCTCTCCATAATGTTCTTTATGTCTGTGAAGCTGCCCATGATTTTCAAAAGCTTTACCACATTGATTACATTGATATGATTTCTCTCCAGTATGTGTTCTTTAAAGATTGTGTTGACTACTAAGTTTAAAGTCTTTGACACATTGATTTTATTCATAGGGTTTATGTAAAGTATGTGTTCTTTTATGTGTTTTGAGAGTATTACGTTACGAAGAGGCTTTATCGCATTAATTACATTCATATGGTTTCTCTCCAGTATGTGTTCTTTTATGTGTTTGAAGACAACTAAATTGTAAAAAGGATTTATCACATTGATTACATTCATATAATTTTTCTCCAGTATGCGTTCATTTGTGATGTTGGAGATTACTGACATATGAAAAGTATTTCCACATTGATTACATTCATAGGGCTTCTCTCCAGTATGTGTACTTTTGTGTATTTGAAGCTTAGAGTGCTGTGAAAAAGCTTTTTATCATATTCACTACATTCAAATGGCTACTCTCCAGTATGTGTTCTTCTATGTCTATTAAGCTGGCCATGACTTACAAAAGCTTAATCACATTGATTACAATGATAAGGTTTCTCTCCAGTATGTCTTCTTTGATGCATGTGGAGAGTACTGTTCTGCAAAAAGGCTTTATCACATTGATTACATTCAAAGGCCTTCTCTCAGTATGTGTTCTTTCATGTATTTAGAGTTTAGAGTATAGTGAAAAAGCTTTGTTACACTGATTACTTTAAAAGGCTTCTCTACAGTATGTGTTATTTTAATTCTGTGAAGCAGGTCATGACTTACAAAAACTTTACTACATTGATTATGTTGATAAGGTTTCTCTCCAGTATGTGGAGATTATTTTTCTGTAAAAAGGCTTTATCACATTGATTACATTGATAAGGTTTCTCTCCAGTATGTGTTCTTTGATGTACTTGAAGATAATTGTGATATACAATCCTGAATATCTATGCCCCTAATATAAAAGCACCCACTTATGTAAAAGCAACATTACTAGAACTCAAGGCAGACATCAAACCACACACACTAATAGTAGGAGACTTCAACACACCTCTCTCACCAATGGACAGGTCAATCAGACAGAAACCTAACAGAGAAATAAGAGAATTAATGGAGGTAATGAAGCAAATGGACTTAACAGACATCTATAGAACGTTCCACCCAAATAGGAAAGAATACACCTTCTTCTCTGCAGCTCATGGAACCTTATCGAAAACTGACCACATACTTGGTAACAAAGCAAACTTCCACAGTTACAAAAAAATACTAGTAACCAACTGTGTCTTATCAAATCACCACGGATTAAAGTTAGAATTCAACAACAATGCTACCCCCAGAAAGCCTACAAACTCATGGAAACTGAACAGTCAACTATTGCTTCTCTTTGTTATAGAGATTTCTGATATGTTCTTAGGCAATTTTTCTGAACACTTTATGTTGACACCTGGTGCTATGAACTTTTCTCTTAGCAGCTTTTATTGCGTTCTATAAGTTTGGATATGTGGTATATTTATATTGGTTGAATCCTACAAATTCCTTAATTTCTTTTTTTTTTTATTGAGAAAAGGAAAAAAAGTTTCCGCCTCCTCATAGCCTCCCACCTCCCTCCCCTTTCTACCACCCCCTCCCCCTCCCACCTACTCCTCTCCCCCTCACTCTCCAGTCCAAAGAGCCGTCAGGGTTCCCTGCCCTGTGGAAAGTCCAAGGTCCTCCCCCCTC
>NW_004949141.1:222669-223173 GCF_000317375.1 Microtus ochrogaster
TTTTTCAGTCACAGTCCAGCTGGCCTTGGTGAGCTCCCAATAGATCAGCCCCACTGTCTCAGTGGGTGGGTGCACCCTCGTGGCACTGACTTCTTTGCTCACCTTCTCCCTCCTTTTGCTCCTCATTGGGACCTTGGGAGCTCAGTCCAGTGCTCCCGTGTGGGTCTCCACCTCCATTTCCATCCATCACCAGATGAAGGTTCCATGGTGATATGCAAGATAATCGTCAGTATTGCTATAGGATAGGGTCATTTCAGGTTCCCTATCCTCAGCTGCCCAAGGACCCAACTGGGGACATTGCCCTGGGCTCCTGGGAGCCACTCTAGGGTCAAGTCTCTTGCCAACCCTGAGGTGGCTCCCTTACCTAAGAATTGCACTGCCGTGCTCCCCTATCCAACCTTCCTTTATCGCAATAACCCTGTTTCCCCAAGTTCCCCCCATCCTCCCCTTCTCACTTTTCTCTCCCCATCTCCCCTTACCCCCATCCCACCCCACCCCCAAGAT
>NW_004949141.1:233190-238153 GCF_000317375.1 Microtus ochrogaster
CTTCAAATGGAGCCAGGAGAGGCCTGGTGTCTTGGTCCAGTCTTTGCTGTGACTGACTCTCTGCGTGTATCTCTTCAGTGTTGAAGCAGGAACCGTCCCGTCCAGATGGAACTCCTCAGCACAGAAACATAGAAGACTGGTAGTCCAATGACCCGCGGACAAAAGGGAGAACTTGGGGGGGCAGGGCAGGGACGAGTAGAACACAGGCCACCCTGCCGCAAAAGCTGAAGGTGCAAGTCCTACCTTTAGGGGTCCTTGAGGTCTGCCTGGTAGGCAGGCATTCACCGCTCTGGGTGGATAGCCTTAGTGTAGGAGCAGAAAACTGTTCCTGAGCAAAGGACCTAGCAGAAAACGCAAGTTTGGTGGGGGGGGTCGTGTGTAAGAAAGACAGCCCTGCAGAAGGAGCTGGGGGAGGGTGGTTTGTGCTCTCTTCCGGGACAGTCCGCCCCTGGATAGCACACACTCACCAGTCCAGATGGAATTCCTCATCACCTAAACAGCCTTAATTTCTTTTTTTTTTTTGTTTTCTTCCTTGATACAGCTATAATTCTTTTGAGAATTTCTTAGTTCCATTGAGTTTGTAAGGTTTGTGTAGTTTGTGCTGTTTTACTAGAGTTTTAATGCTTAGTGATATGATAAGATACTGGGTGCTTTTTCAATTTTTTGTATCTGTTAAGACTTGCTTTATGACTGAGTATGCTTTCAATTTTTGAGAATGTTCCATGAAATGCTGAGAAGTAGGTATATTCTTTGATGTTTGGGTGAAACATTTTGTTGATATTTGTTATGTTCATTAGAGTCATAAATCTTTTAGTTCCATTATATTTCTGTTTACTTTCTTTCTGTAAGACTTGTCTGTTGGTGAAAAGGGGTGTTGAATTTTCCTACAGTTAATATTCAATATGTGATTTAGCTTTAATAATGTTTCTTTTACAAATGTGAGTCCTCTTGTATTTAGGGAATAGATGTTTAGATTGAGACTTCTTCTTGATTGATTCTTTGTTCCTTTGATGATTAAGATGTTCTTCTTTATCTTTTTTAATTAATTTTAGTTTGAAATTAATTTTGTTAGGATTCCTACACCAGCTTGCTTCTTAGGTCCATTTGATTAGAAAATCTTTTTACAACCATTTACTCTGAGGTAATATCTGTCTTTGATGTTGAGGTATTTCTTCAATGCAGCAGAATGATGGATCCTTTTTTTGTATTCAGTCAGTCAGCCTGTGCCTTTTTATTGGAGAGCTGAGTCATTGACATTAATTGATATTAATGAGTAATCATTGTTAATTACTCTTATGTTGTTGTTGGTGGTTGTTTTGGTGGTGGTGGTGTGTGTTAATGTTTCCTTTTTCTGTGAGATTATCTGTTGACTGTGCTTTTTGGGGATAGCTAACTTCCTTGGGTTGGAAATTACCTTCTACTATATTCTGTAGAGTTGGGTTTATGTATAGATATTGATTTAATTTTATCTTATGTGAAAAGTCTTGTTTTTTCTATCCATGGTGACTGAAAGTTTTGTTAGGTGTAGTAGTCTCAACTGACATTTGTAAAAAGTCTCTTCTTGAACCGGCTCTTCTTGCTTTTAAGTTCTCTATTGGGAAATCAGGTATAATTCTATGATATTTACCTTTATATGTTACTTGGACTTTTTCCTTTGCAAGTTTTAATACTCTTTATTATTCTATACTTTTAGTGTTTGACTATGATGTAGCAAGGAGATTTTTTTTAATCCCATCTATTTGATGTTCTGTAAGCTTTCTGTGACTTTATTGGTATGTCTTCCTGTTTGTTGGAAACTTTTTCCTATGATTTTGTTGAATATATTTCCTGGAACTTTGAACAGGGATTCTTCTTGTTCTTCTATTACTATTATTCTTGTTTGGTATTTTGGTCTTGTTTTCATCTCAGATTTTCTGTATGCTTTCTGCTAAAAATATTTTAGATTTAACATGTTCTTTGACCAATAATCTATTTCCCCTATCAGATTTTCAACATCTGAGATCATCTTTCCATCTTTTGTGTTCTATTTGTGATGTCTGCATCTATAGCTCCTGTTCATTTACATAGATTTTCCATTTCCAGAAGTCCCTTGTAGGTTTTTAAAAATTTGTTTGTTTTTGCTTCTATTTCTATTGTCAGGTCTTGAACAGTTTTAATTGTTTCTATCAACTGTTTATCTGTTCTTGGTTTTCTTGAAAATCTTTAAGATTTTATTGATTTCCTCCCATTTTTGGGTTGTCTTTTTCTCCATTTCTTTAAGGCATTTTCTTTCATTTCTTCTGTAAGGACCTCTATCATCTAATAGTGGAATGGAAACTTATTACTGAAGATATTTGAGGAAAATTTCCAAAGTCCAGCAGGGGGCACTGTACACTTCTCAGAAATTGACAAGCCCTGAAGCTGACTACTAAGTTAAATTTAATCTTCTGGGTCAAGTTCACACCCAGAATTAGAGGTTATAACATAGCAGGTGTTTCCTCATAGCTGCCCCACTCTCCCTGGGTGTAGAATTGTGCCTCAGGTTAAATACAGGCAATTTAGAATTGATAACCATAGTAAAAGTCTGATTCTAAACCAAATCACCATTTCACCAGCAAACAAAGAATCCCAGAGCCCAATAGCATCTGTGGGTCCTTGGGATTTCTGGAGATAAATTTTGACCTAGATGCCTATCTCTGTACTCTGTCTTTCTGCTATTTCTGTCAAGTTCTGTGGGGATTATAGAGCCCTGCTTTTGGAATGATCCTTCTCAATTATTTACTGTTTCCTAACAGTGATTTCTCCAAGCTGTGGTGATGCTGAGGAATGAGGGTCTCTAGCAGTTACTGATTGTCTGTTTCCACACTGGTTCTAGAAGTATCCTGGCAAGCCTCTAGGCTTGTTTCACCTAAAATTTTCAATAGGCACTCATAATCTCCTGTCACTTTTTACCTTAAATATGATCTTGTGCTTCAGCATTTGGGTTACAAGACTGAAGACAGTGATGAAGGCTACTGCATGCTCCACTACAGTGATACACGGCACAGTAAGACACAGATGGATAAACAAGACATAAACACACATTTGCCTGAATCTGGAAATATACCTAGTTCTGTGATAGTGGGATCCCACGACCAATCAATATTGCCATTCTAATTTTTACTCTACACAAACAAGAAGGTGAAGGGAACCATCTTCCTTCATTGTTGGGGCCCACAGAATGAATTTATTTAACCTTGACTAAAGGTCAGAGAGTTCAGACCTTTCTTGTTCCTTCAAGGTTATATGACAGGATGCTTTACCTAAGGTGTGATTATAGGATATTCTGACTAGAAAAAGAGATATTTTGAACTAGGATGTAGTTCCTTGATGTTTGGAGAGGTGAGGAGGATGAAAATGCTTTGTTCATTGTATCATGTCAAGGGAGTCTTTTGCCTTAACCCCTTTTTGGTTTGAGGCATATAAGAACTTTGAATAATAACATGAGGAAGATCACAGTATTCACTGAATGCCCTCCTGTCTCTATCTGTAATCTCTTGTCTCTTTCTTAGTCCTCCCTCCTCCTTCCAAGTACAAATGAATAAGTCAGGCAGAACCTGAGACTTCATTGAATCTTAGAATAAAAGAGTAAAAATATTTTTCTACTATTTTGATAGAGAATAAAAAAATCCAGAATTCAATCATTTTATTCCTCTCTTAGTTGTATTTGCTTGTTAGACTAGCATCAACAAGACTCCAGAAAGAAGCATTCCTTGTGTTGTTCTGTCTACAACTTACATCAAATTGAGGTAACTGTCAATTCTTATTTTATAACTATGAGTATATTATCTTTCTTCTGAAGCCAATAAAACTTTATTGCCTAGCTTTAAAAGCTATGAAGTTGTGTGTGTGTGTGTGTGTGTGTGTGTGTGTGTGTGAAGTAATTTCTTCTCTGATATTAGGTTATCATATTTTTCCACAAGGAAGCTATAATGTGATAAATCTTAATACTCCTGTATGCCATCTCATTATAAGATTGTAAGTACTGTTGCAGATGTCTTTAGTCAGTTGAACTCAAGCTGAAGCACAGTGAGTTCCTCTGCTTCCTATGACAGCTTTGAGAACACATGGGGGTAACAATAGATTGACTAGAAATAATTGACATGTAAAGACTAATGCACATATAGGTCTCTGTAGTTGCTGACCAGTGATCACCTAAGATTATTCACAAACGGCAGAGACAGAACAGGGACGGAAGAGATACTATAGCGTGCCTAGGTCAGTGTGTCGATTTAGTAAGTCTGCCTTCCAGAAGTCAGTATAAGATAACACAAGTCACTTGTGCTAATCTACACAGTTGGTATATTGTTACTGCCATCCCAGGGAACCAACAAACTAGGCAATGATCTGTGAAGTATTTCTGAATTGCACACATTTTTTGATCTTGCCTCATATTTTATCCTTAAAGATATTGACACATTGAGAGCGGTGAGTGCCTGCCTACCGGGCAGGCCTCAAGGTCCCCTGTAAGGGAGCCCAGGGTCTGTAAGCTTGTGCTCCAGGGTCTCCTGTGCTCTCTTGGATCCTGCCCTGCCTGCCCCGGTCTTTTCTTCCTTTTGTCCACAGATCATTGAGCTACCAGGCGGCCCTGTTTAGGTACTGAGGAGTTCCATCTGGACGGGTGAGTGTGTGCTATCCAGGGGCGGATTGTCCCAGAAGAGAGCACAAACCCCCCTCCCCCAGCTCCTTCTGCAGGACTGTCTTTCTTACGCACGACCCAGCCCCTCAGCACCCCCTCCAACCCTGCCCTGCTGTATGCTAGTACCAGTGCTCAAGAACAGTTTTAAGCTCCTACACTAAGGCTAACTACCCAGAGCTGTGAGTGCCTGCCTACTGGGCAGGCCTCAAGGTCCCCTGTAAGGGAGCCAGGGCACCTTCAACTTGTCCTCCAGGTGACCAGGGCGATGTCCCCAGTTAGCTCCTGGGGCAGCTGAGGATAGGGAAC
>NW_004949141.1:239028-247102 GCF_000317375.1 Microtus ochrogaster
AAGAAAGTCAATCCTGTTGTATGATGCACACACTGAAAGTTAGGAAGTTCTTTTGTTACATGAGATGGCAGGAAATAGAATAAGCAGAATAAAAAGGAAAAATTCATAACCCAAACCATAAAAGTTTGTAACCTCTGTTATGTCAATACTCATTAAAATTCAAGGTGAACATGGATCCTGTATTTGTGTGTCTGAAGCAGAATGAACATCCTTCATTTGTAAATTCTTCCTTCCAAAGTAGCTCACATCAATATTTGAATGTCAACAATTCCAAAGAAGGGTTTAAAATAAATCTAAAATCACAGAAAGGCAATAAAGAGTAGCAAAATAGTCAGTCACAAAAGAATCAAAATATTTTTAAATGTTTATTTATTCATATACAGGGTTATCTAATGATTTAATGTTTGTGTATTTGTATGCAAAAGCCACAGCAGGAGTGTGACAGCAATAGTTGTGTAAGTTGTCTCTTTCCTTTCACAGTGGTTGTTTGAGAAATTGGCTCCCATTGTCAGCAAGTTGTCAGCAAGTGCCCTTACTTGCTGAGTCCTCTTACTTGTTTAAAGGTTCTGTGTAGGGTGTGATGTATGTAGTTTCATACATATATTCATCTAGGGAAAACAGAAGCCTAACTGTTTTCTTTCCTTCCTTCCTTCTTTTCTCTTTACCTCCCTTCTGTTCTTTCTTTTCTTCCATTCTTTTTTCTCTCTCCCTCAAACCCTCCCTCCCTTCCTCTCTCTCTCTTTCTCTTTTCTTTTTTCTATTGTTTTTGACAAGGAGCACTTTGTTTTGAGATTCTTTACCTTTTTAAAATTTTTTCAAACCATATATTTTGATCATATTCTTTCTCTTCCACCAACACTTCCTAGATTCTCCCAGATCTCTACCCACACAACTTCATGGTTTTTCTCTTTCAAACAAAACAAAACAAAGCAAAAACAGAAAAATCTGTATAAAAACCAAACAACAACAAGAACAAAAACAAAATGGATGAAGTAAAATAGGAAAATCAATCAAAGTATAGCAAAACAAAACAAGAAGTGAACACAGCCACACACAGCCACACACACACACACACACACACACACACACACCATAGAGTCTGTTTACTCTTATCCAACTATCCCTGGTTGTGGGGCTCTCTAAAGAGTGTGTTTGATATTTCAGTGACACTCCATTAGAGAAAACTGATTCTCTCTTTTCCAAAAGGTATCTATTAAAAATAAATTCATGGCTAAGTGTGTAAGGATGTGACTATTTGTCCACTTCTATTTCTCAGGTCTAGCATTTTGTCTGGTTTGAATCTGTGCTGGTCTTGTGTGTTTGCTTTTACAGTCTCTGTGAGTTCATGTGTGTACTAGTCCTGCAGTGCCTGAAGGTGCTATATCCTTGGAGCCATGCATCAGATCTGGCTCTTACAAACATTAAACACACTTTATCATCTGCATATTTCCTGAGCCTAGTGAGTAGGGGTTTGAGAAAGACAGCTTAGGTACACAATTTTTTTAACTATGCATAAGTTAAAGCGTATATGAATAAATTTTCATGGTCCTGACATTCCTCTTGCTTCTGTCCAGTCTCTCCTATGACTTCTTCTGTCACGATTCATTAATTCTTCTCTCCAATTTAGAGCTGTTCCCTTTTCTTATCATCTGCCCCCTAAATCCCTGTCAGTTAAACATATTTTTATATCAGTTAAGTAGTAGGAATACTTCCATGAGTGTTTTAGAAACCATCACACACAGTCATTCTTCATCAGTTGTCCCTATCCTTACTTAAGTACAATTACAGGCAAATGTGTTCATTCACCAACTTTTTTTCTCTATAGCTCTGTTTTTTATTGCCATTTTCAATTTTATAAATTTATACTGCATGTAGTGAGTCATGCAATATATTTATCATCCTAGAGACCAATATTAACCAGTGTGTCTCTATGGGTAAATATGCTGAGGAACCAATTAGAAAGAATGAGCCTGACCTCTTGAGCATTCTGATAAGAGGCTAATAAATTATGTAATAAATCATGTAATAAATTTCTCTGTCCTCAGCATGAGTAGGAAAAACTCCTGAATAAAGAGATTTTTATAAATTAAAGTCAACAACATTGGTTCTCAAACTTGTTAATGATTCTTTAATACAGTTCGTTGTTATATTGTTACCACAACCATAAAATTATTTGTTGCTATTTCATAACTTTAACTTTCCTACTGTTATATATCATAATATAAATACCTGATCAACAGGATATCTGATATACGACCACTGTGTTGTGACCCACATGTTGAGAACTACTGGTCTATATAATGTTCCCATGGAAGAGAAGTCATCCTCTGAGGAGGCAGATTCTTCTGACCTTGATCAGAAAGGACTTAGTAGTCAAAGCCTTGGGAAAGTCTCCTTGAAACAGACATGGTAGACCTAAATCTGGTCAGTGTAGATCTGTAGCATTCACTGAAGAATCTGGAAATTCTCAGCTGAGAACACATTTATCTCTTAGGACTTCTCAGGATTCAATAGGCCAAGCAACAGGGGCCACTGTGATTCCTTGGTCATCCTCAAGCATAAAGTGACACACAGAGATTTGATGACATAAACATCTAAGCAGGGATTTGGTTGGCCAAGAAAAATTTGCATGAAGGGCCCTGTTGGTTCTCTGAAAAATTTTAAAGGAGAAAACAGATCCATACCATGTCTGTCTCAGCAGAGCTCAGTGGTATCTGCACCATGGCTTGGATGCCTCTCCTCTTCTTCCTCCTTCACTGTACAGGTCAGGAGAGTTATCTACACCCTGATGCAGTTAGGAAATCCATTTGACTTCTAGATTCGTTCTTCCCTTTTCTCTCATCCAAGGAGATAATGTGTTTCTCTTTTACAGGGTCTTTCTCCCAACCTGTGCTGACTCAGTCACCCACAGCCTCAGCCTCCCTGGGAGCCTCAGTCAAACTCACCTGCACCTTGAATAGTGACTACAGTGCCTACTTTATTTATTGGTACCAGCAACAGCCAGACAAGGCTCCTAAGTATCTGATGTATGTTAACAGTAATGGATACCATAGCAAGGGAGATGGGATCCCTGATCGCTTCTCTGGCTCCGGCTCTGGGACTCATCGCTACTTAAGCATCTCCAACATCCAGTCTGAAGATGAAGCTGACTATTTCTGTGGTGTAGCTTATAGCACTGGAGGACAATATGGGTGAACACAGTGACACAGAGAAATGAGGAAGTAGGACAGGAACTGTTATTTTCTCTTCTACCAAGTCTAACCTATCGTTTTGAGTAAGAATATCTGAAGTTCTTAGGTATCACACTCATTGGATATTTTCCTCTTATTACTCAAGAGCATACAGTGTAACTTGAGCTCCTTCTGAAAGAGGGGAAAGGCAGGGTTTGTATTGAGTGTACTCCTACATAAAAGTAATGATTATATAAAATCAAATCTCATGTGTATAGAGCTGAGGCAGTGAGAACATTCTCCTTTGAAGTTGGAGAATTGGGTTGAAAGCTCTCACTGTTACTCTCCAAAGTTCACAGGAATGTCTATTCATTGTAAAAAGGCTTTTTTTTTTCTCTCATGATCTGTTTTTTCTTAAACTCCAGCAAATTCCTAAGAAGTACAGTGCAATAACATTTATGAGGCAGTGTGGTAGGGCCTCCTAGACTCATGACAAAATTATAGAAACAGCCACAATGGCTGAGCATCATCCTTAAATGTACACGAACTTTTTCACATTGCTCCTGACACTCCTCTTTACTCAGTAAGCTTTCCCAGATACTTTGAAGGAAGGATAAAATGACTTCCATATGGTTTAGTCTCTGCAAAAATTCTTGCATATGACCTTTCTATATTTTCATTGAGGCCCCTTTTTGTCTACAATGAGACCACATTTAAAACCTCACATTAGGCTTGATGATGTGGGATTCCGCTCTGTATGCTGTGAATACCATTGGCTAATAAAGAAGTTGTTTGGGGCCTGTGATAGGGAAGAACAGAGCTAGGTGTGGAAAACTAAATTAAATTCTGAGAGAAGGGAGGCCGAGTCAGAGAAAAACTATGGAGCGGCCTGCGAAGACAGATACACCGGAAACTTGCCAGTAGGCCACGAGCCTCATGGTAAAATATAAAATAATAGAGACAGGTTAATTATTGATATAAGAGCTAGCTAGAAATATGCTTAAGTAATTGACCAAGCAGTGAGTTAATTAATACAGTTTTTGTGTGGTTATTTAGGGAGTCTGGTTGGTTGAGAAACGAACAAACAGAGGGCAGCTGGGAACACACTAACAGCTTCTTACTACAGCTTCAAATAACTAATGAATTTATAACACAACATGCAAGGCAGACAAAAATTAAACAGCAAACAAACAAGCAAGCAAAACTCCACAAAATCCCCATTCAGGGAATGTATTCTGAGAATATCAGCTCATTATTCTTTTGAATAAGATTTTAGTGAGACTTACTAAACCTGGATGGAGGTGGGCGGTCCTTGGACTTCCCACAGGTCAGGGAACCCTGATTGCTCTTTGAGCAGATGAGGGAGAGGGACTTGATCAGGGGAGGGGGAGGGAAATGGAAGGCGGTGGTGGGGAAAAGGCAGAAATCCTTAATAAATAAATAAATTTAAAAAAAAAAGATTTTAGTGAGAAAGCTAGAAGAATTATACTTGTTTTCCTGAAGAAATCTCTAAAACCCAACTTGTTGAAGAGAATCATACATCAGGCCCTATGGGCTGCTAGGAGGTTCTGTTAGATCAAAAACCCCAAACAGTCAGTCCTGCTTGGTGATAGGAGGTTCTGATGGTTTTGCCCACCTTTTCAGTTCTTACTTAGAATGGCATAACTTTTCTCCCCTTTAGGTTATTTCTTTACATGGTGACCAGAGCCAAAAGCCTGCCTTTTTCTTCACTATTCCCCTAAAGCTCACCTCCCTATAACATGACTGATTGTACACTGTATTAGTTACTTTATATTACCTTGATAAAACCTTATGACAAAGACAACTAATGGAAAGGAGAGTTCGTAGTAAAATTATGGTTCCAAAGGGATACTGATGTGGGATTCCCTTCTGTATGTTGTGAATACTGTTGATTAATAAAGAAACTGCCATGGCCTGTGATAGGGCAAAAGAGTAGAGCTAGTTTAGTAGAAGTAAACTGCATACTGGTAAAAAGAAGGTGGGTTAGGGTGCCACCAGGGAGCCACCCGAAGGGAAAGATGTGAGCTGACCTGGAACCTTGCTAGTAGGCCACAAGCCTCATGGAAAAATATATAAAATTATAGAAATGGGTCAATTTAATATGTAAGAGCTTGCTAGAAAAATGTTATTGTGATTGTTCAAGCAGTAATTTAATTAATACAGTTTATATAATACAGTGATTATATCAGGAGTCTGGGCAGCTGGGAAATGAACAAGCAGTCTTTTATACAGGGTAAGCAAGTCACAGGCAAGGAACAGGATCAGAAATTCAGGTCTCATCTCAAATGTCAAGTTAAAGATGAGTGTGGTACAGGCTTTGAAAGGTCAAAGCTTACCTCAAATGACTTGGTAGTCTACAACATACACTTCCTAAACTTATCTAAATAGCACCACTAACTTTGGGTTAAGTGGTCAAATGCCAGAACTTATGGGAACATTCTCACTCAAACTACCACATTCACCATGCAATGGAACCCCATGCTGACTTATCTTAAACAGACATGTCTTCTTTTCTTCCCCATCTTTTTACTTCTCTTCTGGACAGCTGCCAAGTTTGCCGTATCTCAATTCGCTGAACTCTTTTCTTTTAAGCTCTGATGAACCAGTTCTCAAGCTTCAAATACATTTAGGAGGTAGAAGGAGAATATAGCAAGAAGGGAGGAGGGAGAGGCAAAGAAAAGGCAGAAGTAGAGAGGAAGAGGGACAGAGTGACAAAGACAGGTGGAGGGAAGAGAAGTGAGGGAAAGATGGAGAAGAGAGGGATAGATCCAGACAGAGAGAATGCTCTGCATAATATTTTTGACTGCATCTGATGTCATGCAATAGGTTATCTAAGTAATCACCAACAACAGAAGCTAGGCAATACAGGACACAGAGGAGAGACTGACCACACCAAAGTGAAGATGGCAATCTCTTTACATTATAACATTATATATCCATGAATTATTAAGGAAGAAGCATTAGGTCAAAATCATCATCATCACACACACTTGAGACTGAACAGCATCTGTCCATGTTCTTTCTAAATAGGCTTTCACATAACAGATGCCCTACTGCTAGCAGAATGTCCTCTGTGTGTTATTCAGAAAATAACTACCACATCTTTTCTCTCTTAACCAAATTCAACCTCAAACCTACCTAAAGCCAAGAGCAGGCAAAGAAATTCTAAAACTGATCTGGAATTTTTACAAGTAGCTCAAAAATTGCTTATTATTCTGTTTTCTTTAAATGCTCATGAGATTCCCAGTCTCTGGGGAAAATAATACAAGTGCCCATTTTTGGAATGACTATTGTAGGATGACCATGATCACCAAAACTCTTTTCTTATGATATCCACTCTTAAAGACAAGATTGGAGCTGTAATGTGTAGAACTGGCATATAGGAATAGGGGTTGATGTTCATGAGACACTGCTCTCTCTCTCTCTCTCTCTCTCTCTCTCTCTCTCTCTCTCTCTCTCTCTCTCTCTCTCTGAGCTGCAGATAGAATGAAAAGCTTGGGAGACGTTATGTGTTATCTGAATGGCCTCATGACCCAGAAGTCTGGGATGTTTAATGTCATTCCTTAAACCAGAATGCCCCCAGTTAAAATGTTGGCATTGAAGAAACAAAGAATCTACTAGTTCTTCCATATCAGGTACTAGGAAATTTGTGGGTTAAGATTCAGTAATGGTTTGCATTTAATTTTCTTAGAAGACTTTTGTTCAAAGTGGATTGACATCATCCACTTGTTTATAAAAGTATTTTTCCCCAACGGAAAAGGGGCCAAAAATGACTGCATGGTCTGAGAAGTGCTGAGCCCTGAATCCAGAAAGACAAAGGCCTTGAATAGAATCTACGTCCTTCCTGGAGAGAATCAAGATAGAGAGCTACCAATTCCTCAAGCTCAACATATTTGCAAGAACCAAGTAAAATGTTTTTGGAAGCAGAACAGACAGGATCTACTGGGTAATTAAAGTAAATGATATTATAAATTAGAATGTGATTAATGAACATAAACCAAGTTAAACATTTGATTTTCTGTTATCAAGAGAAAGGAAGGATTGCTACAGTGGAGTAGATTAGAAGAAGTTGTTAATATTTTCCCTCATTTTCAAAGACAAATATTGTTATCATGTATCATATTTCCACCATGTGTAGTAGGCTTTTAATAGCTTTTTCTCTAGATTTTTATTATTTATTATTCCGTATATATGTATATATATATACATATATATATGTGTGTGTGTGTGTGTTCACACCCAAACACACACACACACACACACACACACACACATATATATATATATATATATACACACACACACACACATATATATTGAGCCAATGTCTCATAATGTGAATCAAGCTGACTTCAAAAACACACTGACCTAATATTATGGTGCTGGGATTAGAAGCATAAACTATCCTACATGGTATTTCTATTTTAGATTCATATTTTTAATTTTTCAATTTTTGATGTGATTATAATTTCAACATATTCTTCTTCACTTTCCTCCTTTTAACCCTCCCAGATACCTGTCTTTGTTCTTTTTCTAATTCATGGACTCTTTTTGTACTAAATACTATTATACTCATATATGTGTGTATGTATGTATGTATGTAAGTATATGTGAATATAGATATACCTAAGTGTGCATATGTATATTCATTAATGTATATGTATTCCTAATTATGGCATGCTCAGTCTGCAGAATGTTAATTGTATGATTGTTCTCATGGCTGATCATTTTTATAATCATGGAAATGCAAATCAAGACAACTTTAAGATACCATCTTACACCTGTCAGAATGGCTAAAATTAAAAACACCAATGATAGCCTTTGCTGGAGAGGTTGTGGAGAAAGGAGTGAACTCATCCATTGCTGGTGGGAATGCAATCTTG
>NW_004949141.1:248592-249596 GCF_000317375.1 Microtus ochrogaster
TGGCTCAGAGGTTAAGAGCATTGCCTGCTCTTCCAAAGGTCCTGAGTTCAATTCCCAGCAACCACATGGTGGCTCACAACCGTCTGTAATGGGGTTGGGTGCCCTCTTCTGACCTGCAGGCATATCCACAGACAGAATATTGTATACATAATAAATAAATAAATATTTTAAAAAAATCTTACCAGTAAGCCTCCACCTTGTGGTGGTACACAGATTATTAGAAATGGGTTAATATAGATGTGAGAGCTAGCCAATAAGAGGCTAGAGCTAATGGGCCAAGCAGTGTTTAAAAGAATACAGTTTCTGTGTAATTATTTTGGGTAAAGCTAGCCGTGTGGAACTGGGTGGGAATGCAGCCCGCCGCAGCTCCTACTACTACATATAGCTAAATAAATTTATAAACAAAGTAATTGATTTAACAATTAAAGTAGTTCTAGACTTTATAAAAATACATGTCAGAATGAAGGTAAGATTTGTCACTATGCTTTTACAGTATATTTACACAATGCAATAGATTTATAGATATAGCAGAGTTTATGAATTCATACAACTTATAAGTAGTATTATTTTGGGAGAGTTGTATTATTGTAAAGTCTTTGGGTGCCTGGAGAGAAGGTTGAGGGTTGAAGAACACAGACTGATCTTACAGTACATTCAAATTCATCCCTTGAATTAATGTAGGGTCGTTTATCACTGCCTTTAGTTTCAGCTCCTGTGAATCCAACAGCCCTGGCCTCTGTGTGTATGTGTATGTGCGTCTTTCACATGCACACATAATTTATAATAAAAATGATCAAAAGGAAAATAACATCTGAAACTTTTTTCAGGAATCTATAAGCTGGGAATGGAAATGAATTACTGGAAATTTATCTTATTTATTAATATTTATTTATTTTTATTTACTACTGGAAGTAAGTATCCACAATCCAGCAGGGGGCACTGTGTACTTCTCAGAAACTGACAAGACCTGAAACTGACTACTAACTCGAATTTAATCTCCTGGG
>NW_004949141.1:249696-251018 GCF_000317375.1 Microtus ochrogaster
CCAGAATTAGAGGTTACAGCACAGCAGGTGTTTCCCCAGAGCTGCTCCACCCTGCCTGGGAGTAGAATTGTGCCCTATGCTGAAGAGATGTAATTTAGTGGTGATGGTGATAATAAAAGACTCACACTGCAGCAAGTCACCATTTCCCAAATACCCTGAAAACCCCAAAGACGAGCAGCATCTGTGGATCCTGGGATCTCTTGTGATCTAAAGCAGGACCTGGACACCTGACTCATCCCTCTGTCTTTCCTCCATCTCTGTCAAGTTTTAAAAATGCCTGTCTATGGAATGACCCCCTCATTCTTTGCTTCATTCTTAAATGTAACAGCTATTTATTTCACGGTCTCCTCCACAAACTGTACTGATGCTGAGGAATGAGGGTCTCTAGCAGTTACTGTTTGTCTCTTTCTATCTGTTGCCATCATAATTTTAAATCTCCACAGACAGAAAGGTGAAGGGAAGTATCTTCCTTCATTTGTGTTCTAACTAGAATAAAAAGTGGAAACATTTGTCAACTGTTGTGATAGACAATAAAACCATAAAATGAGAAGTAAAATATTTTATCCCTCCCATAGATGTATTTGCTTGTGTGAGTCCATAAGTCTGCAGAGAGAAGCATTCTCTGGAATGTTCTTTCTACAACTAAATTAAAGTGGAATAACTGTTCATACATATTTTATAACTATTGGTATATTATCTTTCATTTGAAGAAAATAAAATCCATTGTATAGTTTTTAAAAGCTATAAAAATGTATATTGTAGTTTTACTATATAATGACACTATAGTAACATATGACAGTAACATACACTTTTATAAATGACATATTAGTGTCACAAGGATATGTGCTCAACTATGTTCACAGCAGCTTTGTTTGTCATAGCCAGAACCTGAAACAACCTAAATGCCCCTCATCTGAAGAATTGATAAGGAAAATGTGGTACATTTAAACAATGGACTACTACACAGATAAAAAAATGACACCTAGAATTTTGAAGGAAAATGGATAAGCTAGAAAACATTATTTTGAGTGAGGTGACCCAGACACAGAAACACAATTATCACATGTACCCACATATAGGTGGTTTTGAAACATAAAGCAAAGAAAACCAGCCTACAAACGACAATCCCAGAGTTCTTAGACAGCAGTGGGGACACCAAGAGAGACTTATATAGATCTAATCTACATGGGAAGTAGAAAGTAGAAAAAGACAAGATTTTCTGAGTAAATTGGGAGTAAAATGGGAACCTTGGGGGAGGATAAAAGGCAAGGGCAAGGTAGGAAGAAGAGCAGAGAAAAATGTAGAGCTCAATAAAAATAAAT
>NW_004949141.1:251560-254857 GCF_000317375.1 Microtus ochrogaster
TGGGATTAAAGGCGTGTGCCACCATCGCCTGGCTACAACTACTTTTGTAAGGTGACTCATTCCTTTCACAATGGTAATTCCAGGAATCAACTCCCATTGAGGCTTGAGAAGTAGTCTCATATACTCAAGCATCCTTCTGCTTCAAAAGTTCTAAGTAGGATATGATGTACATAGTCCTGTCCATGTATTCAACCAGAGATAACAGAACACTAGCTTCTTTCGTTTCCTCCCTTTCTCCCTTTTTCCCTTCTTCTCTCCTTTCCTCCCTCACTTCCTCCTTTCATTCTTTCTATTTCTCTGTCTTTCTTTTTTATATTTCTTTCTTCCTATTGTTTTTGTTATTAATATTTTTTATTCAGATTATTTTACTTTTTAAATTTTTCAAACAATATATTTTGATCATATTGTTTCCCTTCCCCCACTCTTCCCTGTTCCTTCCAGCTCTCTTCCATCTAACTTCATTTTCTTTCTCTTTCAAGCAAAACAGAACGAAATAAAACAAAACAGAAAAATCACAAAAAAACCAACAGCAACAATAGGAAAAATCAAACAAAAAGAATTGACGAAGTAAAATCAATCAGACAAAAAAACAAAACAAAAACTGTATATACACACACACACACCATAGAGTTTCTTTACTGTTGACTAACTATCCCTGACTATGATGCCCGCCCTGGAGTACGTTTGATATTTCAATGACATTTCATTGGAGATAACTGATTTTCCCATTTCCAAGTTATCGGTTGCAAATAAATTCCAGCTAAGGTTATGACTATTTGGTTACTTCTGTTTCTTGGTTCTGACATTTTGTCTGATTTGAACCTGTGCTGATCTTACATGCTTGTTTTTATCGTTTCTATGACTTCACAAGTGACTCAGTCCTGTTGTGCGTGGAAGATACTGTTTCCTTGGAGTCATCCATCATATCTGGCTCTTAAGCTCTATGCACCCACCTCCTCTCCTGTATATTCCCTGAGCCTGGTGGATATGTGTTGGACGGAGAAAACTAAGGTACATAGTTACTTTAACCATGTATGAGTTAAAGCATACTGGAACAACCGACATGGTCCTGACAATTCTCTTACTTTCCCCAAATCACCCCTTTTATTTCTTCTATCATGATTTATTAATTCTTTTCTCCAATTTAGAGCAACTCCTGTTTCTGATCATCCATGCTCCTAAAGTCATGCCAGTTAAATATAGTATTGTGATATTAGATAAGTAGTAGGTGTGATATTAGATAATTAGTAGCATGTGTGCTTTAGAAATCATCATTCGTTATCAATACTCTCTAATCCTTTCTTAAGGACAAACATGGGCCCACTTTGTTCTTTCCCAGACTTTTTTTTCTATATAATTTTGTTTTGTATTTTTATGTAATGTTCATTTTTTAATTTATAATGCATCAAAAGTTTCATGCTGTATAATATTTATCATTCTAAACACTAATATTCATCAGTGTGTCTATATAAGTCAGGCTGCTAAGGAATCAAGGATAGGGATTATGTCTGGATTCTTAAGTATTCTGAACAGGGGCTCATGGAGTAAATTTCTCTGTCCTCATCATAAGTAGGAAAGGCCCGTGAATAAAGAGATCCTTATAAATTAATGTCTACAACTTTGGTTCTCGAATTTTCTAATACTTTGAGGCCTTAATATAGTTTCTTCTTTGTGTTGTCACCCAAACAGAAAATTATTCATTGCTATTTCATAAGTGTAATTTTTCTACTATTAAAGATAATAATGTAATATTTAATCAACAGGATATCTGATATATGTCCTCTGTCCTGTGGTAGTCAAAACCCATAGTGTATGAACACTGATCAATATAGTGTTTCCACTGGAGAGAAAACAAAAGAGAAGATGTAGAGTCAGCCTCAGAGAAGGTAACTCCTGAACTTGATCAGAAAGTGCTTAGTAGTCAAAGCCTTAAGGAAGTATGGTGGTGACAAACATGACAGACCTAAACCTGAACAGTGGGTTCCACAGGTTTCACTGAAGGATCTGGAGTCTCTAGCTGGTTACTGTGATCTGTTGGGAGACCTCAGGAAGGAAGAGACACCCAGACTTTTGATGGCACAAACACCTAAGAAAGAATTTTCTTGACCAAGAAAATTTGCATATTTGCAAGATGGGCCTGGTCAGATCTCTGAGAAATGTTGAAGGATAAGAGAGACCCACACCATGTCTGGCTCAGCAGAGCACAGCGGTATCTGCACCATGGCCTGGATTCCTCTTTTCTTCTTCCTCCTTCACTGCACAGGTTAGGAGAGTCATCTAGAACCCAATGACAGTTCAGGGAAACAAACTGACAACAAGGTATATTATCCTCTCTTCTCTCACCCCAGGTGATAATCTGTTTCTCTTTTACAGGGTCTTTCTCCCAACCTGTGCTGACTCAGTCACCCACAGCCTCAGCCTCCCTGGGAGCCTCAGTCAAACTCACCTGCACCTTGAGTAGTGACTACAGCACCAACACCATTTATTGGTACCAGCAACAGCCAGACAAGGCTCCTAAGTATCTGATGTATGTTTACAGTAGTGGAAACCATGGAAAGGGAGATGGGATCCCTGATCGCTTCTCTGGCTCCGGCTCTGGGGCTCAGCGTTACTTAAGCATCTCCAACATTCAGCCTGATGATGAATCTATCTATTTCTGTGGTACATCTTATAGCACTGCAGGACAATACGGGTGAACACAGTGATCCAGAGAAATGAGGAAGCAGGACAAGAACCATTTTCCTCTCTTGCTATCAAAGCAAGCCTATAGTTTTGAAAAGGATCTTCTAAAGTTCTTACTTATCCTACTCATTGTATATTTTCTTCTTATTACTCAAGGGGATAGATCATAGTTCTAGCTCCTGAGCACCTTAGGAAAGAGAAGAAAGGCAAGGATTGTATTGACTTCACTCCTGTGTAATATTAATGACTGTGTAAAATCAAATCTCATGTGTACAGAGCTGAGCTGGTGAGAACATTCTTCTATAAAGTTAGAGAAATGGGTTTAAAGTTCTCATTGTTACTCACCAAAGTTCACAGGAATGTATATTCATTATAAAAAGTCTTTATTCTCTCATGCCCTGTCTTTTAACTCCAAGTAGCTAAAAAGTACAATGTAAAGACATTTATGAGGTAGTGTGGTAGTTCACATGTGAACAGGTGAGTTCACATCTTCAAACCTTCTACATGGCTACAGAGTATTTGTAACACAACTGCTACTGACATTTCCTACTTGTTATAGGAATTTGTTAATGAGCAAAATGAATATTGAAATACCAAGTTTAATAATGACAAATG
>NW_004949141.1:255168-256651 GCF_000317375.1 Microtus ochrogaster
GAGAAAGACAGGATCATCTCTGTCCTTTGATGGAACATGCAATATTGGGAATGAGGCTAAAACAAGCAACACATTGCCTTCTATGCTCTGGGTTGTAACCCCTTGGCTTCTGTGGAAGTGGATTAACTCTACCCTCTTCAGAACAAGTAATTAACGTCAGGGTCCTGTATTACTGGGTAGAAATGAGAACAGAAAGCACCACCCAGCTGTAGAGACAAATATGGTGTCTCCTATATAGCCTGTACAATCAGTGTCTCTTCTTACTTTCTCTGATTTACAGAAGACCTTCCAAGTCTTTGCCACCTATTCAGCAACAAGAAGCCCTCAAGATTGACATTTAATTTGAAAATATTACAGATATTTTGTTTGGGTGTGACCTTGACAATGATCCCTTCAGTGTCAGAACCTTCTGACCTCCCATCGCTTTACAACTCTCCCTGCACTGCAGAGGTGATGGAGTGATGCATCCTCTGCTGCTCAGGAGAGAGGGGCGCAGAAACAATGCACAGAGAAGCAGCAGGCTCATGGCTAACACTGCTCTGTGTCACATTCCCCATTTGTGGTCCATGTTCCATCTGAGAACATATCCAAGGACACAATCTTCTGAATTGTGAACTGTTATCCTGGCGATAGCTAGGCCATCATATGGATGGCTGTAACATGAGTGCCAGCTTGTTGGGGTTTCTGTCCTGCCAAGTTACCACAGCTGGTAAGGTCCCAAAGAAAATCACACAGAGTTATGCGTAAGTTATAAACTGATTGGTCTCTTAGCTTAGGCATCTTGTTAACTGCTATAACTTATATTAACTCATTATTATTATCAGTGTTAGTCTCATGGCTCGGTACATTTTTTGGCAGGGCAGGTCACATCCTGCTCCTTTGGTATCTGGGCAGGTCTGCAGAGGAATATTCTTCCTCCTTCCCAGAATTCTCCTAATCTCATTGCCCCTCCTCCACTACCTGATTGGTTGTCCCGCCTATACTTCCAGCCTGGCTACTGGCCAATCAGTGTTTATTGAAAACATAATTGACAGAATATAGAATTGTCCCGCACCATATCATGGTGAGTTTCTCAGCCCTCACATTGGCCATGCTATGTTCTAGAAAGCTCAAACTTGAATCAAGAATATCTATGTTCACTTTTATAATAAACCATCTTTTCCTTATTTTTGTGAAAAACCCAAACGTTTATCATTACCTGTTTTAACAGAAGGAGGGTCACACTGTTCCTAGGAAACTGAATTTTGTAACATCCATTACCTAAAGGAATTAAATAGTCTGCTTATTGAAGACAGAACTGGTGGAATCTTGATGGCTGTTTCTGGACTTGAAACCTCCTGCCTTTTCCCAGAGAATTCCAAGTGAAGAGACTCAGTAGTGAGTGTGTGTAGGTTCTGGGAACAAGCACCTTCAGGTCTTAAAGAACAGGGAGCTCCAGTTTTATCACATTTGTGTCCAGGCTAGATCAGAAGTCTTCTAGTAG
>NW_004949141.1:258696-262641 GCF_000317375.1 Microtus ochrogaster
TGGAGTAAGAGAGGAAGGAGACTCTACATGAGAATTGACATAGGACTTCTGATTACTTCACAAAAAAGATGATTGTATACCAAACCAATATATGCAGATATATACTTAACAGCAATAATTATAGTGCTGGGCTACATTTTACTGGAATAACAAGATTGAATCACAAATATAGCTCATTAATCCAGACAGAGGAAGGCAAATAAATGTGACCAGCCACACTACAGCTTTTTCTGATTTAGATGCAGGTAGTGGTTTCTCAACAAACAAAGAACACACTCCAGAGAAGATAATGGAAGGTGTGCAACATTGTTAGACCTGACTTAGCTGAGTTAGGAGACTATCATGGGTAAATTCCTGTAGGGTTGTTGTTGTCAGAGAATAGAGAAGCTTAGGGGGAATTCTCAGCATATGATCACTTCAACGAGTTGGGTTCCACTCTTCCTCATTAATTTCCGCATTGCAGTTTTGAAATATTTTCTACATAGACATCTTATTGGAGCACCCCTGCCAGGCAGCGAGTAAATTTGCATAGCCACCAAACATTCACTAACTCCAACAAGCTTAAAAGAGAATAAAAGCCCTGGCTACACTTAGACTTCTAAGATCTATAACTCTGTGGCATCTCTACCATGGCCTGGCTCTCTCTCCTGTTCCCCCTCATCTCTTTCTGCACAGGTGACCTACTAAAGACTCGGTTTGCTATTTCAACCTGCACAGGACACTGTTGCCCGGCTCTGAATCCTGGGTTCTGTTCCAGTAGAGTGTTGAGTTGTACCTGGAAGGGACATTGTTCAATATACTCAGCATCCTTCTCTTTTCTCTTGCAGGTTCCATAGCCTCCTATGTACTGACTCAACCTTCTTCACTATCAGTGGCCTTAGGTCAAACGGCCACTATAACCTGCTCTGGAGATAAACTCTCAGATAAATCTGTTCACTGGTACCAGCAGAAGGAAGGCCATGCCCCTGTGCTGGTCATATATAATGATAATATACGCCCCAATGGCATCCCAGACAAATTTTCTGGCTCCAACTCAGGGAACAAGGCCACCTTGACTATCAGCAAAGTCCAGGCTGAAGATGAAGCTGACTACTACTGTCAGTGTTGGGATAGCACAAGTAGTGCTCACAGTAACACGTGCAGATGAGGAAGTAAGACAAAAACTCCTTTCTCTCCTGTGACAATGGCAAATCATTTCCTAGTTCAACTTGCAAAGTTGTTTCCCTGACCTTTTCTAAGATCTTTGCTTTCTAATACAAAATGAACAAGCCTTCATGTGTAATGTGAACTGCCAAGAATAATTTCTCAGACACTACCAAGCAGAAGATGTGGTGACCTTCAGATTCCATCAAATAAAAGTTTTTGTTCCTAAAATGTAGCCTATTTATTATGATATATTCTTGTGAACATAGTGCATTTTGTTATTTGATTAATTCTCTCTTAGATATTTTACATCTTTTCTAATTATATTCACACTCATATTTCCTCTCTGTTTTCTGGGTTTCCCTTGAAAATACTATAAGGGAGCTTGTGAATTATAAGAAATGTTTCTGCAGGCTAACAAGTGTGTGCAGTTAGAGCTGGAAAGACAACTCAAGAAGGAAGAATTGCTTCACTCTCTCCTACCAAACAAACTGTTAAGACTAATTCTACCTTGAGACGATAGAGCAAATGTCATGTACTACATTCCCTACATATTGACACAAAAAACAGACATGTCTTTGAAGAAAAGTACTAATATGTTCATATAAAGACTTACAGGAACATGAATCAGGAACTCAAGGGCAATTGCACCTTTCAACCAGAGCATATATATGGAGATAAAGCCTTGATTAACAAAGATGGTACCCAGAACACTTCCTTACTATACACTGCCTATGGATCTTATTTTCTCTTCTCCCAATGTCTTCTTACACTTGAATTTTTGAAATGCTATATTTAATAGGATAAAAGAGATTCACTCCATCATTGTCTTTGTTTGTAGATCCTCGAATAAATTTAGTTCATTCCTTAATAACTATGTCTCCAGAATTTTGGCTTTGAATAAAAATCCCATGGATTTGAATTCCATAACACTGTTTGACCATATACTTTTCACCTTTTCTGTGAGGACCTGAGAAACAGTCATGATCAGGTCTGGTTCTAGCTTCTCATCTCTGAGACTGCCTTTTCATTTTAGCACCCATCAGGGTGGATTAAAAAATGTGTTGGAACACTACATTCGAGAGGAAAGTAGGGAACTGTTGATGGGAACACACTCAGTGTACATAATAAGCTTTTCTGGAAATGTCCTCATGTAGCCCAGGGATAAAAGAGACCATTTAAATATTTAAAAAGTAGGAAAAATAGCAGCAGTCTTTATTTTCAAAAGTAGAAAAATTATTGAACTTTGAAAAGGACATAATTGATTTTATAAAACTGAAAATAGCAGTGTTTATGATTATGAATGTAGGTACACTAAGTGATATGGTCTGAATAATACTCTTAATGATTTTGGATGTTTATTTGAGACCTTGCATGACACTGTCCTCAGGCCTGAAACATACTGCTCTGTTTCTCTGAGGCTGATGTATTTCACTGATCATGGTACCACCAAAAGATATTGAACACAATCTCCTTAGAGAAGGGACATATCTGAAGCATTTCATGGAAGCTGTCTTCCACTGTGGTTGCCTCTGCTAGTTGAATGTATCTTTCTCCACTCTAGTCATTTTCAGGATAAGGAAAGAATGTGAATTAAAGTACAATTCATGTATAAGCAGGTCATGGCTGTCTTTCATGAAGAAATCACAGGATTAGTATACATTGGTATCTTTACATTGCTCCTCCCAGAGAGAGCATATGAGTTGAGAAGGATTCAGCAAAGACTTCCCCAGATGTTCTCCATCGATATAGTCTTCATTATTTCTAGATCTACATGTAGAATGTTCGCACTTCTGCAAATGGTAATGTTATAGGGATACAACTATTTAAATTTTTAAGTTACAAAAAGAGATACATCGTTATACCTTTACTTTCATTGGGTTTGACCTTGGTTTAAAATGTAAGATTACTCTGTCCCTGCTTCCTCTTCCATGTGGGAGTTTCATTAGCCTGTTAACAAATGGCAACTCACTTTCATTAATAAATTGCTTTGCAACACCAAAAGATATCCCAATCCCTACTGAGAAAGGGTCCTGATATGTGCAAACTGTTTTGTAATTCTACAAGAATGTCCTGGGTGATATTTTGCAAGAGCAAAGGTAACATTGTAAAGACCTTCCAGCCTGCAGCAGGTGTGACATGACTGCAGCCTCTGTCTTGAAATTCCCCAACCTCCTTTGTCTTATCCAGGCAGGAGCCTGTTCTAGAGGACTAACTGTACTCTTCATTCATTTAATAAAGGTTGGTGATTTGTAACTTTTCTCCATGAACTGTTTCAGAAACAAATATAGATTATAGCTAATTAAAAGTTATAGCAAAGTAAATCATTTACCAATTAAAGTAGTTCTAGACTTTATAAAAATACACATCAGAATGAAGCAAAGATTTGTTACTATGCTGTTACAGTATATTTACACACTACAGAAGTTTTATAGATATAGCAGAGTTTATGAATTCAAACTACTTGTATGTAGTATTATTTTGGGAGAGTTGTATAATTGTAAAGTATTTTGGGTGGTTGGAGAGAAGGTTTAGTGGTTAAGAACACAGACTAATCTTACAGTAGGTTCAAATTCATTCCTTGGATTAATGTAGGGTGGGTTATCACTGCCTTTAATTTCAGCTCCTGTGAATCCAACAACCCTTGGCTCTGTGTTTGTGTCTTTCACATGCACACATAATTTATAATAAAAATAGATCAAAAGGCCAAAAACATCTGAAACTTTTTTTCAGGAATCTATAATCTGGGAATGGAAATGAATTACTGGAAATTTATCTTATTTATTAATATTTATTTATTTT
>NW_004949141.1:262847-264418 GCF_000317375.1 Microtus ochrogaster
CCCTGAGAGTAGAATTGTGCCCTGGGCTGAAGAGATGTAATTTAGTGGTGATGGTGATAGTAAAGGACTCATACTGCAGCAAGTCACCATTTCCCCAGTACCCAGACAACCCCAGAGGCCAGCAGCATCTGTGGATCCTGGGATCTCTTGAGATTTAAAGCAGGACCTGGACACCTGACTCATCCCTCTGTCTTTCCTCCAACTCTGTCAATTTTCATGGAGATTAAAAAGACCTGTCTTTGTAATGACCCTTTCATTCTTTGCTTCATTCTTAAATGTAACAGCTATTTCTTTCAGGGTCTCCTCCACAAGCTGAACTGATGCTGAGGAATGAGGGTCTCTAGTAGTTACTGTTTGTCTCTTTCCACACTGCTTCCAGGAGTAGCCTGGCCAAGCCTCTAGGCTCTGATTCACCTAACATTTAACACGTGTTCACACTCTCCTGTCACATTTTACTATAAATTGAATCTTGTTCTGGGCTTTCTGGTTACAAGTCTGAAGTCAGTGCTGATTGCTACTGCATGCACACGACATTGGTGATCATCACAGTGAGACCCAGATGGAGAAGCAGGACAAATGCACATCTGCCTAAGCCTGAGTGTAAACTCTGTCCTGTGATAGTGGGATTCCATGAACAGGACTGGTGCCATCATAATTTTAAATCTCCACAAACAAAAAGGTGAATGGAAGTATCTTCTTTCGTTTGTGTTCTAACTGGAATAAAAAGTGGAGATATTTGTCAACTGTTGTGATATAGAATAAAAACATAAAACGAGAGGTAAAATATTTTATCCCTCCCATAGATGTATTTGCTTATATGAGTCCATAAGTCTCCAGAGAGAAGCATTCTCTTGAGTGTTCTTCCTACAACTAGATCAAAGTGGAATAACAGTCCATTCATATTTTATAACTATTGGTAAATTATCTTTCATTTGAAGAAAATAAAATTCATTGTATATTTTTAAAAGCTATGAATTTGTATATTGTAAGTTTACTATATAATGACACTATAGTAACATATATCATATGACAATAACATACACTTTTATAATTGACATATTGGTGTCACAAGGTGCTCAACTATGTTCATATCAGCTTTGTTTGTCATAGCCAGAACCTGGAAGCAACCTAAATGTCCCTTAACTGAAGAATGGATAAGGAAAATATGGTACATTTACACAATGGAGTACTATGCAGCAGAAAAAAATGACATCTTGAAGTTTGCAGGAAAATGGATAAGCTAGAAAACATTATTTTGAGTGAGGTGACCCAGACACAGAAAGAGAATTATTGCATGTACCCTCTTGTATGTGGTTTTTAAACATAAAGCAAAGAAAAACAGCCTACAAATGACAATCCCAGAGAACTTATACAACAATGGGGACACCGAGAGACTTACATAAATCTAATCTACATGGGAAGTAAGTAGAAAGTAGAAAAAGACAAGATTTTCTGAGTTAATTGGGAGTATGGGGATCTTGGGGGAGGATAGAAGGGGAAAGGACAAGGCTGGAAGAGGATCAGAGAAAAATGTGGAGCCTAATAAAATTAAATAAAAAAGGAAGAAATAA
>NW_004949141.1:264686-265427 GCF_000317375.1 Microtus ochrogaster
ATATTTATTTTAGGAATATATATATATACACACACACACACACACAATAATTTCTTTTCTGACATTAGATTAACACTTTTATCTTAGGGATGATATGGTGGTGTGATAAATAAGTTACCACTGTGTATAATCACATTCTAGAATTGTGAGTACTTTGCAGATGTGTTAAGTCAGAAGAGCTCATGGAGAATCATAGTGAATCCCCTACTTCTTCATAGGATGGCTCTGATAATATATGGAGGTAGTGTTGGATTGACATGAAGATGGGTGTGCATATAAGGATTTGTAGCTGCTGACCAATGATAACCTAAGATTGTTCACAAATAACAGGGACAAGGAGGGAAGGAAGAGGTACCATAGAGTGCTTAGCTCACTACATCCATTTGCAAATTTCTGCTCCAGAAATCAGTATGTGATAATACAAGTCACTATTATTAACCCTCTCTTTATATGTTGGTATGCTGTTGCTGCCATCTCAAGGAAATAACAAATTAGGCAATAATTTGTGAAGTATTTCTGAATTTGTGCACATTTCTCTAATCTTCACTCCATTTTCCCCTAAAGATATTGACAAATTTATTCAATGAGGCCCTTAATGTCTGTGCTGCTTGGTTTATACGTAGGAAGTGGTCTCCTGTGCTCATATGTTGTAGAGTACTTCCCACTTTCTCCTCTATCAAGTTCAGTGTGTTCGGACTGATATTGAGGTCTTTAATCCATTTGGACTTGAGTTTTGTGCAT
>NW_004949141.1:267087-280407 GCF_000317375.1 Microtus ochrogaster
CTTAGGTCCTCCCCCCTCCGTCCATATCTTGGTAGGTGAACATCCAAACTGGCTAGGCGCCCACAAAGCCAGAAAATTAAGTAGGATCAAAACCCCTTGCCATTGTCCTTGGCTTCTCATCTGCCCTCATTGTTCGCCATGTTCAGAGAGTCCAGTTTCATCCCGTGCTTTTTCAGTCACAGTCCAGCTGGTCCTAAATCTTTAATAAATAAATAAATTTAAAAAAGATATTGACAAATTGACTCAGATTTCTTGCTTTATGATTGCAACTAAATCCCAATGTTAAACAACTTTCAGTCTTAAAACATAAATACATATCTCCTCTTTCAATATTTCAGTACTGTGATAAAGACCCAGTAGTGCAGCTTCTAGAAAATGCCTTTTATTCAGTGGCATCCACCTGTGAGAGTGAAATCAAACAAGCATTACCTTGTTAACAGAAACTCAATTTTGAACACTTTGTGAACTATATAACAGTGAAGGACATGCCTGTCATTTTTAGTGGGAAAACTTAAGCAAGTTAATCCTGTCATATAATGCACATACTGAGAGTCATGAAATTATTTTGTTATACATGATGGCAAGAAATAATACATAGAAAAAAAAGAGAAAAGTTTACAACCTGAACCACAATAGTTTGTAGCCTGTGTTAGTCAGTACTTACTAAAACTCATAATGTACATGGATCCTGTATCTGCAGGTCTGAATTGGGGTCTAGCATCCTTCACTTGTGGAGTCCTCATTCCCAAGTAACATCAATATTTGAATGTCAGTAATACCAAAGATGTACTTAATATAAAATCAAAACCACAGGCAGGCAGAAAAAAGTAGTAAAATTGTCACGGAAGCATCAAAAGATTTAAAATAATTTATTTATTCACTTAGTTACATATTTATTTAATGATTTAATATGTGTGTGTGTGTGTGTGTGTAAAGACCACATCTATACAACAACTTATGTAAGGTGACTCATTCCTTTCACAATAGTAATTCCAGGAATCAACTCCCATTGGGGCTTGAGAAATGGTCTCACACACTCAAGAATCTTGCTGTTTCAAAAGTTCTAAGTAGGATACAATGTACATAGTTCTGTGCATATATTCAACAAGAGATAACAGAACCCTAGCTTCTTTCTTTTGATTCCTTCCTACATCCTTTTCTCCCTCCTTCTATATTTTCCTCCTTCCCTCCCTCCTTCCATTCTCTATCTCTGTCTGTGTGTTTTTCTTTTTTATATTTCTTTCTTTCTATTTTTGTCTATTAGTATTTTGTATTCAGATTATTTTACTTTTTAAGTTTTTCAACCAATATATTTTGATAACATTGTTTCCCTTTTTCCAACTCTTCCCAGTTCCTTCCAGCTCTCTACTCATCTAACTTCATGCTCTTTCTCTTTCAAGCAAAACAAAACAAAACAAACAAAACAAAAAAATCACCAAAAAAAGCAACAGCAACAATAGGAAAAATTAAACAAAAAGAATGGAGGAAGGAAAATGAGAAAATCAATCAGACAAAATTTAAAACTGCACACACAGACACACACACCATAAAGTCTCTTTACTGTTGACTATGAGGCCTGCCATCGAGTGTGTTTGATATTTCAGTGACAATTCATTGGAGATAACTGATTTTCCCTATTCTATGTTTTTGGTTACAATTAAATTCCAGCTAAGGTTATGACTATACATTTGCTTCTATTTCATGGATCTGGCAATTTTTCTGATTTGAACCTGTGCTGGGCTTACATGCTTGTTTCAACGTTTCTATGACTTCACATGTGAATCAGTCCTGTTGTGTCTGGAAGATGCTGTTTCCTTGGAGGCATCTGTCATATCTGGATCTTAAGCTATTTCCACACACTTCCTTTCCTGCATATTCCCTGAGCCTGGTGGATGTGTGTTGGACAGAGACAACTAAGGTACATAGTTACTTTAACCATGTATGAATTAAAGCATACCTGAACAAACACACATGGTCCTTACATTCCTGTTGCTTTTGCCCAGTGACACCTGTTATTTCTTCTATCATGATTCATTAATTCTTTTCTCCAGTTTAGAGCAACTCCCTTTTCTGATCATCCATGCCCCTAAAGACCTGCCAATTAAATATAGTATTGTGATATTAGATAAGTAGTAGGCAATTTCCACAAGTGCTTTGGAAACCATCACACACAATCATTCTTTATCAATTCTCTCTAATCCTTTCTTAAGGACAAACACAAGCCCACTTTGTTTTTTCCCAGACATTTTGTCTTCATAATTTTGTTTTGTATTTTCATGTAATGTTCATATTTTAATTTATAATGCATCAAAAGAGTCATGCAGTATAATATTTATCATGCTAAATACTAATATTCATCAGTGTGTCTCTATGGGTCAATCTGATAAGGAACCAAGCAGAGAGATTACGTCTGGAATCTTGAGCATTCTGAGAAGGGGCCCATGGAGTAAATTTCTCTGTCCCCAGCATAAGTAGGAAAGGTCTGTGAATAAAGAGATCCTTATAAATTAATGTCTACAAACTTGGTTCTCAGATTTTCTAATACTTTGAGGCCTTAATGTAGTTTCTTCTTTGTGTTGTCACCCAAAGAGGAAAATATCCATTGCTATTTCATAAGTGTAATTTTTCTACTGTTAAATATCATAATGTAATATTTGATCAACAGGATAGCTGATATGTGTCTTCTGTCCTGTGGTGGTCATGACCCATAGAGTATGAACACTGATATACATAGTGTTTCCACTGGAGAGAAAACAAAAGAGAAAATGTAAAAGTCAGCCTCAGAGAAGGTAACTCCTAAACTTGATCAGAAAGTGTTTAGTCATCAAAGCCTTAAGGAAATATTGTGGTGACAAACATGGCAAACCTAAACCTGAACAGTGGGTTCCACAGGTTCACTGAAGAATCTGGATAATCTAGCTGAGATAAGAACATCTATCTCTTTGTGATTGTTCATGATCCAATAGGCCCAGCAGCTGGGGCTACTGTGATCTTTTGGGCAACCTCAGGAAGGAAGTGATACCTAGACTTTTGACGGCAAAAACACCTAAAAAAGAACTTTCTTGACCAAGAAAATTTGCATATTTGCAAGATAGGCCCTCTCAGATCTCTGTGAAATGTTGAAGGATAAGAGAGACCCACACCATGTCTGTCTCAGCAGAGCTCAGTGGTGTCTGCACCATGGCTTGGATTCATCTCCTCTTCTTCCTCCTTCACTGCACAGGTTAGGAGTGTCAACTAGACCCCGATGATAGTTCAGGGAAACAAACTGACAACAAGGTATATTCTCCCCTCTTCTCTTACCCCAGAAGATAATGTGTTTCTCTTTTACAGGGTCTTTCTCCCAACCTGTGCTGACTCAGTCACCCACAGCCTCAGCCTCCCTGGGAGCCTCAGTCAAACTCACCTGCACCTTGAGTAGTGACTACAGCACCTACACCATTAGATGGTATCAGCAACAGCCAGACAAGGCTCCTAAGTATCTGATGTATGTTAGCAGTAATGGAAACCATGGCAAGGGAGATGGGATCCCTGATCGCTTCTCTGGCTCCAGTTCTGGAGCTCAGCGCTACTTAAGCATCTCCAAACTTCAGCCTGATGATGAAGCAGACTATTTCTGTGGTACATATTATAGCACTGGAGGACAATACGGGTGAACACAGTGACCCGTATAAATGAGGAAGCAGGACAAGAACCATTTTCCTCTCTTGCTACCAAGGCTAGCCTATGGCTTTGAAAAGGATCATCTAAAGTTTTTACTTATCACACTCGTATATATTTTTTAATACTCAAGGGGATAGATTATAGTTCTAGCTCCTGAGCACATTGCAAAAGTGAGGAAAGTCAAGGATTGTATTGACTTCACTCCTGTGTAATATTAATGACTGTGTAAAATCAAATCTCATGTGTACAGAGCTGAGCTGGTGAGAACATTCTTATATAAAGTTAGAGAAATGGGTTTAAAGTTCTCACTGTTACTCACTAAAGTTCACAGGAATGTATATTCATTATAAAAAGTCTTTATTCTCTCATGCCCTGTCTTTTAACTCCAAATTGCTAAGAAGTACAATGTAAAGCTATTTATGAAGTGGTGTGGTAGGGCCCCCTAGACACATTACAAAATTTTAGAAACAGCCACAGTGGCTGAGCATTGTCCTCAAATGTTCACAAACTTTCCATATTGCTTCTGACACTCCTCTTTACTTAGTAAGCCTTCCCAAATATTTTAAAGGAAGGATAAAATTACTGCTATATGGTTTAGTCTCTGCAAATTTCTTTCATGTGACCTTTCTATATTGGCATTTTTGGCTGTGTCTGATGCCTTTCAATAAGTTTTCTAGGTAATAACCAAGAACTGAAGCTAGGGAATATAGAACACAGAGGAAGAACAAACCAGACCAAAGTGAAGTTAGCAATCTGTGTTCATGGTAACGGCATATATCCATGAAGTATTAAGGAAAAGGCATTAGCTCATCATCACACACCCTTGATAATGGTCAGAAACCTTCTGTGGTCTTTCCATAACCAAATATCTTATTGCTAGCATAATGCCCTCTATTCTGTCTTACTCAACATATCACTTTCAGGTCTTCTCTTTCTTAACCAAACTCAACCTCAAACCTACCTAAAGCCAATGAGCTTGTAATGAAATTCTAAAAAATAATTCTTAAATTTCTACCAGATGCTCAAAATTTGGTTATTTTGTTCTCTCTAAATTCTTGTGAGATTCCCAGTCTATGGGGAAAAGTATACAAAGGCATCTTTTTGGAAATATTATTTTTGGATGACCGTGCTCTCCAAATCACTTTTCTTACCACATCTAGTTTAAAAGACCAGATCTGAGCTGTAATGTGCTGGACTGATGTTGTAGGTATTCCTACAGCCAGTAGCCTTTAAGTTACCCACCTACTTGGGTATGTCCTCTTATTCTATGTTACCATATATGTCAATATAAAGCACGGGTCTAGCCTCTCTTCTGGTGGCATGATTTAGTTCCTGTTGCCAGCTCATGCAGAGGATTGTGATCTGTGAGACTACCCCTAAATAAATAACCCTTTATTATACTCAATTCTGAGCTAGTTTGGGATTTCTTTTTAATGTCCCTTTCATCTGGTGCCTACGTAGATCCGGACTCCACACCTACTGAGTGGACCAGCTTAGAGTTCTAAACAGTACACAGCCCAGAAAGTCTCCCAACCTCACCTGCTTGGCTTACTTAAAACCCCAACTACAATGGAGCTAACTGTGTGTGGCAACTTGAAAATTTTGGAGTTCATGAACATCCACTCCACCACTGCTGTGTTCCTTGCCTCATGGCGACTTGTGCAGTTTCTGGTTTGTGCTCCCTGCCCATGAGTTATGGGCTGCTTGCTCCATGGACAGAATTGATTTAATTGCTTTTAATTTGTCAAGAAAAACATATTTCTCAGTATTTAACCAGTACTAAGGTGGGAAACTAAGCTGCTCAGGACTGTTCATATTCCAACAGTTGCACTGGTGCTAGTCACGACTCTGCAACCATGACACCTGCTGGACTATAAAGAATATTACACCTAAAACAATATACCAGAACTCATAACAGGTAATTAATAAATTAATAAACTTGAAAGTTATATAATGGCAGAAATAATTACCACTAAAACTTTTAGTAATTTTTTTGCTAATACTATAGATTGTATTCTGCAAGGTTTATATGGATATTGTGATACATCCATTTATTGAACATTATTACTTACTTTATTTCTTCATATTATTTCCTTAAGAAAATGGTTTGATAACAAAGCCAAGAATGAGGCACTTTTAGATATGATCAGTCTTTACAGACTAATAATGAACAGCTAGCTGACAGAATTAATACCATCGAAAATCATAAGTTACCTGAAAAAAGATTCCATTGAAAAGGATAACATTAATTTGACAGACAAAATGAATCCACTTCTAAGAGTACTGAGAAACTTTCTTAAAATATACATATTGCTGAATTTGACAATCAAAATTTGTTAAAAAGTTACGATAGGTTAGCCGATTGAGTATCTCTTCAGGATGGCAATCTGCACACTATCCAAATGATGAGGAGGGGAACAGAGAAAAATGTAGAGCTCAATAAAGAAAGAATAGGACACCTGAGAAGGGAGTGTAAGCAAGGGTTTCCTAGGAATAACATCTCCTTGGGAATGGCATGAATAGAGGACTCAGCATTCAGGTATAGGTAGAAGGTATAGCAAAGGCCAGCTTTGGACCAATGAATGCAGATCAACAAAAGACAGACGAGGCATCCTGATACTATTGGGAAACTCCTTGGGGGAGGGGGTAGCTCTAGTAGGCCTGAAAGCCAAAAGTGGTCCAATCATTCCCAGTCACTGTGGAGGAGATGTCTCACCAGAAAAATCTAAAAATCCAGAGCCTTCTGTATAAGACCATACTGTTCTGGATGATGGAATAAGCGTGGAGGATAAATCAAAAATTTCAATAGGAAATAGGAAACACTTACTCTGGCAGACTTCTATAAATGATCAATGACCAAAGCTGAGAGTGTATACATGACATTGTAATTGTGGGTTTGATAGACCTGGGTGTGGACGTGAGTATCCTTGCTCCAGAGTTGTGGCTTCCAAATTGGCCTCCTCAAGAGGCAGATGTTCAGTTTCTAAGAACTTGAACCCTATTTCAAGTGAAACAAAGAACAAGATGGTTTGAATGCATAGGGCTAGAAGGACAGGGAGGAGGGCTTAGGCTGTATGTGGCTAATATCGCAGTGAATTTATGGGATTGTGACCTGCTGTAGCAATGAAATATGAAGATTAACATTCCTGCCATATCCAAAACACATAATTCTAAGAAGGATACTATAAGGTACTATACACAAAGGTCACCAGCCATTCAGGCTGTACAAGAACACAAAGCAACTAGTAAACGTCTAGAAGTATCAATGTTGCTACTTTGTTTAAACCAATATGGTTTAAACAATATGGTTTAAACAATGGCTGTTAACAGAAGATAAAGAGCAGGCTTTATAACAACTGGTAAAGGAGCAATTAGATGCTCACCATGTTGAAGAGTCAACCAGCCCTTGGAATTTTTCTGTATTTGTTTTAAAAAGAAATCTGGTAAATGGATAATGGTGACAGATCTAAGAGCTGTCAACAAGGTAATTCAACCTTTGGACCTTCTACAATCTTAAATTTCTCTGCTTTATATATTACCAAAGAAAGGCCTATTATAGTTATTGTTTTAAAAGATTGTTTCTTCACTTACCTTTCCAAGAAAAGGACAGAGAAAAATTTGCCTTCACAGTGGCTAATTACAATAATTCTCAACCTACTATGAAATACTAAAGGACCGTCTTCCACAGGGAATGCTCAATAACCCCACCCTATGCCAATACTTTGTAAGTCAGCCACTGGAAATAATGCATAAAAATTTCATAAATCTATGAGTTACCATTACATCAATGACATTTTGCTATCTGATTCAAGTGCAGATATTTTAGAAAGAATGTTTGAAGAAGTAAAGAAAGTTTAGCCAAAATAGGGATTACAAATTGCTCCTGAAAAAATACAGAGAAGAGATTCTGTCAATTACCTAGATTATAAAATAGGTTTACAGAAAATTAGAACACAAAAGGCAAAAATTCGGAGAGATTGATTGCAGACACTTAATAACTTTAAAGATTGTTAGGAGACATTTCCAGTATACAACTAGCTGTTGGGATAAAATCTAATTGAATAGTTGTTTAAACAAAACTTTAGATGGTAACAGAGACTTAAATAGTCTCAGAGAATTAACAGCTGAAGCAGAAAAGGAATTAATTGTTGTTGAAGAAAAATTACAGGAGGTACCAGTGGATTGGGTGAATCCAAATCTTACTTGCATCTTATTCATATTGCCTTCCAGATTTTATCTTACAGAAATTTCAATACAAAAAGAAAATAGCATCTTAGATTGGATATTTGTATCACAGAAACCAAGTAAAAATTTAAAAACTAATGTAGAAAATCTCTAAATTAATTATAGGAGTTAAATTGAGACTTCCTCAACTAGTAGGTTTAGACACAACAGAGATTATAGTGCCTTTTAATTCTGGTGAAATTTAAAAAAAAAAACGTGAAGACACTGACCCCTGGTAAAGAACTTGTGGTAATTTTTTTAGGAGAGATTAATAGCAATTATCCCAAAACTGATAGAATTAACCTTAAAAAGAGAACTGCTTGGATCCTTCCCGACATTTTATGAGACACACAAAAAACTAGAGCCCATACATTCTATACTGTTGCAAACAGATCAGGAAAGACAGGTTACAAATCAAAAGATTTAAGTAAGGTGGAATGGAGCCCTAATAAAAAAGGCAGAATTATATGCTATTTTCATGGTACTAAGGTATTTCAAAGAACCTCTTAATATAGTTACTGATTCACAATATGCAGAAAGAGTTGTCTTGCATATTGAAACTGCTGAATTTATACCAGATTATACAGAATTGACTTCATTACTTATTTAGGGGCAAGATATAATTAGGAATAGGCTCTGTTCCATATATATCTATATCACATCCAATCCCAAAGATGTCTGCCAGGTCCATTAGCACAGGTGATATAGAAATTCACTGATTATTGATTAGAAATATATTGAAGGCCTCAGAATTTCATGAGAGATATAATGTCACTAGCAAAGGTTTAATGAAAGAGTTTTCTATTACATGGCAACAAGCTAAGAAGAGTATAAAGAAATATCATAGTTGTTCTTTCTATAACCAAATACCACTACCTGCAGAGAGTAACACAAAGGGTACACAAAGGAATGAAATATCACAAATGGATGTGTTCTACTTTGCATAATTTGGAAAATTAAAATATGTATACTGCACCATTGACAATTATTCAGGTTTTCAATGAGCAAATGCTTTGAGTTTAGCAAAGGCTGATTCAGTAATCACACCTTTATTAGAAGTTATGGCCATCATGGATATACCTGCACAAATAAAGACAGATAATGGTCCAGCACATATCTCTAAGGAAATGAAACAGTTTTTTGCTTGATGTAATATAAAACATTTTACAGGTATACCACTCAATCCTACATGTCAGGCAGTTATAGAAAGATCAAATTGAACTATAAATGTTATGTTAAACAAACAGAAAGTGGTATAAAATACCTCCAAAAGTGATTGCATAATGCTTTATTGACCTTGAATTTTTTTAATGCTAACAAGAAAGGAAAAACAGTAGCAAAGAGAAATTGGATAATACAAAATTCTTCTGAATTTAATCAGATAGTATATTTCAAGGTTGTGTCGACCTCACTATGGAAGTCAGGAGACGTGGTACATTGTCAAAGGGTTTTTGCTCTTGTTTCAACAGGAGAAAAAATGTTATGGGTACCATCAAAATTAATAAAGATTCAGTTTGCAAAAGAGAAATCTCTTGAGAAAAAGAAATGACAGCTCATCCACAGAGGTGACAACCATACAGGTGGTAAGGAAACCTTACAGGTTTGAAGCAGGGTTTTGCTCTCATTATTACAAAAAAATACACCACTTCAAAAATTCAAGAGACCCTGGATGTTTCAATGTTGACAGAGAAAAAATAACTATATAATAAGGATCATTAAGAAAAGGGAATATGACTTATAAGGACAGGTGATCGAAACATATATGTATGTATAGAGTTCACTTTGGTGTTGGAATGGCTCTATCTTTCTCTAAATTCAAGCATGTTGTCAAAAAAAATAAGAGTTTCTGTTTCATGTCAGGAGCCATGGTATGGGACAGAAAGCAAAAAGGAATTAAAAAATTAATTTTCTTTATACATATTTTTGTCTCTATTGTACCTTTCATTGAATATATGTTTATATAAATAATGTTTGAGTTTTTCACAATGAACAATAAATTTTCCTGCAGTAATCCTTAAAGTTTTCGAGAAGATGATGGGGCCCAACAACAGCAACTCCACCTGGTTGATATGATGTCACGATACTGATAGTTCTACTATAAGACCTGTTTTTGGGTACTAGCTGCTTTAGATGATTTCAATATAGGTAGCTGAAATGGTGTACTATTTTTACAACCTTCTGGCCAAAACTCCAAATAGGAACTTCAGAAAACCCTACTGAATACTCAGACTATTTGCAATTATACCAGATAGTAATTTTGGAACTTAACTATTACTTTCACAATATACCATAGAAAGAACATTGCCCCCATGTCAGTGGAAGTAATTCTAGAAGACAATATTCCCTCTCCCAACAAAATTTGTCCTAGGTATAGGGACATCATTTTTGGGTTGATTATAATTGTTATAAGGTTGGGGGTTGGGAAAAATTATGTAAACTCAGTAATCTCATTGAAAAAATGGGAAATTGAATTGGATAATAGATTAGTGTGAGCTTATTCACACTAATAATGATAGTGAATAAAGGAGTGAAAACTTGTAAACTATTATATATAACAATTTACATTGGTTTAGATTCTTGTATATTGATATAAACTAAAATTACATTGAATATGTTCCTATTTTGTCTACAATATTTGTATACTTAGGCTAACTTATTTTGTCACATTGTATGTATGCATGATTAAGATATTTTGTATATTGATATAATTTTAGTATTGCAATACACCTTTATACCTCTGATCAAGATATTTATACATTGTTTACATTTTGAGGCCATTGTCTTCATTTGTGGCATAATTGTTTAAAGACTACTCAGGTTCTTTGATACATAGAGATCGTATTCTGCATTGATAGGTAATCTTCAACCACTTCAAAGAGATATAAAATATGGAATGCATTTTAATAACCCAGGGTTCTCTTGATGTAAGACACAACTGCTCCTGGCAACATTGATCTATTCCCAAGAGAATGCTGAGTCCCTAAGACACACTACTTGGAGTTTGTTTTATTCTTGGGAAAACTGGCCTTTGGGCAAAGAACTGCCCATGTATCAACCACTGACAAAGTTCACAATGTCTGGACAGGATAAGTAGGATATAAGAAAAAGGACTGCCAAATCTTGCCAAGACAGGGCAATATGGTTTTGAAAACTTTTCTGCCTCTGAAAATGGTTTGTCTTTTACTCTAGGTGTTAGCCAAAGTTGGTTGCTCCAACATTGTAAATGAGACTTTGGGTGATTGCCTAGGTATCCAGTTGTCTCTATCATTTGTTGCACATTTTGTAAGTTGCTTGATTGCTCTTCCTGCTTACTCAAGAAATATTAATTCCCTTCTTGGGTCTTCAGTGGAGTTGAAGACTATGTAGTTGTAGTTACTTTTCTTTCATGACTTGGCCAATTTAATTATAAGACATAAACTCCTTATGATAGGATAATTATTGAGATATTTATCACATGTTTCTTGTTTGATATTGTTTATGCTAGTAGTAATTCTTATTTTTATACCTGACATTTGTTCTTATTGTATATAATTTTATAGTAGGCTTAAAACTCTCCTATTTAAACAAAAGTTGGAGGTGTTATAGGAATTCCTCTAGCCAGTAGTCTTTAAGTTTCCTGCCCACTTGTATGTGGCATCATTTAGTTCCTGTTCCCCATTCATGAGGAGGATTGTACCTCTGAGTCTACCCCTAAATAAATAACCCTTCATTATATGCAATTTTCAGTTAGAGTGGGATTTCTTTTTTGCATCCTTCTTCATACTGACACAAAGGAAGAGAAGTGTATGTTCATGAGGCACTGATATCTCATAAAACTGAGACTGGAGAGAGAATGAAAGGCCTATGAGAGTATCAGTGTGTGCTGTAGGGCCTCATGACGCAGGGAACTGGGATGTCATCACCACGGAATGCACACTTTTCTTCCTGAACCTCCTCATACACCACACAAGTCACCAGATTGCTGGTGTGAAACTCTCCTCATTCTAAATCATCCATTAATCCATTAATCTTTACTGTTGGCATTAAAGAAGCAAAGATTCCACTAGTGTCTTTCATATCAGTTACTGGGAAGTTTGTTGGGTAAGACTCAGTAATTGTTTCCATTTAATTTTCTTAAAAGACTTTTGTTCAAAATGGATTGAGATCATTCGCTTGTTTATATAGATTATTTTTCCCCATATAAGCACAGAGGCCAAAAATGACTTTGTGGGCTGAAAAGTACTGAGGCCTGGATCCAGAAGAGACAAAGGCCTTGGGCCTGATCTATTTCCTTCTTGGAGAGAATCAAGAGAGAGAGTCACCAATTCCTCAAGCTCAGCATCTTTGTAAATACCATGAAAACTTCAATTTCTTCCTTTCTTTTTTCTTGACCCAGGGGTGGTTCAGTAGTTGACTGTTCAGTTTCCATGAGTTTGTAGGCTTTCTGGGGGTAGAATTATTGTTGAATTCTAACTTTATTCCATGGTGATCTGATAATACACAGGTGGTTACTACAATTTCTTTGTTTCTGTGGATGTTTGCTTTGTTAAATGATTATGTGAACAATTCTTGAGAAGGTTCTATGAGATGCTGAGAAGAAGGTATATTCTTTTCTTTTTGGGTGGAATGTTCTGTAGATGTCTGTTAAGTCCATTTGGTTCATTACATCTGTTAGTTCTCTTATTTCTCTGTTAAGTTTCTGTCTGTTTGACCTGTTCATTGATGAGAGAGTATTGTTGAAATCTCCTACTATTAGAGTGTGGGGTTTGATGTGTGCTTTGAGTTCTAGCAACGTTTCTTTTTACATATGTGGGTGCTTTAATACTAGGGGCATAAATATTCAGGATTGAGACTTCCTCCTGATGAATTGTTCCTGTTATGAGTATAAAGTGTCCTTCTCCATCTCCTCTGATTGATTTTAGTTTGAAATTAATTTTGTTAGATATTAGTACAGCCACACCCACTTGTTTCTTAGGCCCATTTGATTGGAAAACCTTTTTCCAACCCTTTACTCTGAGCTAGTGTTTGTATTTAAGGTTGAAGTGTGTTTCTTGTAAATAGCAGAATGTTGAATTCTGATTTTGTATCCATTCTCTTATCCTATGCTTTTTTTAGTAGGTGAATTGAGTCCATTGATATTAAGTGATATTATGAACAGTGGTTGTTTATTCCAGTTATTCTTACTGTTTTTAGTAGTAGAGTTTGTGTATCTCCCTTCTTTGATATGTGCTGGTGAAGGGTTGCTAGATGCCTGAGTTATTGTAGGCAGTGTTGGCAATGTTGGATTCCTTGGGTTGTGATTTTCCTTCTATTACTTTCTGTAATGTCTGAGTTATTGTAGGCAGTGTGGGCAATGTTGGATTCCTTGGGTTGTGATTTTCCTTCTATTACTTTCTGTAGGGCTGGATTTGTGGCTACATATTGTTTAAATTTGTTCTTATCCTGGAATGTCTT
>NW_004949141.1:281054-297669 GCF_000317375.1 Microtus ochrogaster
CTGGTCCTCAATTTGTGTTTTCTTCCTTGCCTTCATTTCAATTTTCAATTCTTGAACTGTTTCTGTTACCTGTTTGATCGTTTTTTCTTGTTTTCCCAGGGTATCATGTACATATTTACTCATTTCTTCAAACTTTTTGTTATATTTCCCATCCATTTCTATAAGGGCATTTTTTACATGTTGTTTAAAGGACTCTATTGTTTTCATACAGTCAATTTTTTCCACTTCTTCTGTGTTAGGGTGTTCAAGTCCTTCTGTTGTAAGATCATTGGGTTCTGGTGTTTTCATGTTGTTTTTCAGATTATTGGGTAAATTCTTGCCTTGGTGCCTGCCCATCTCTTCCTATCGATCCTATCTAATGGGTTTTTTAAAACTGGATCAGGTTTTCCTGCTGGCCAAGGGCTCCGCTTACAAAATGCCCTCACTCTGTTTCCTGGCGCCTGCCGTGGGCCAAGAACCCTCTCACCCCTCAGAAGGGTCTTCAGGAACAGGACCAGGCTCCCTGTTTGCCGGTGACCTCGCCAACAAAAGGCCTACCTCTTTGATTTAATTGTAGTGGGGCAATCTGCTCTCGTTATTGCGTGCCTGTCCCCTCCACTTGAGTCTGCCACCGCGCCGGTCCCCCAAAGCCTAATCCTGATTGTGTCTTGCACTTGGCTCAACTGTAGTGGGATGATCTGCTCACAGTGTGGGCTTCACTGCTTCATGCTTGGACCATCCCGCATCTGCACCATGTCTGCAAGAATTTTTTGGATTTAATATTTTCTTTGACCAGTGAATCCATTTCCTCTATTGTATCTTTAATGCCTGAGATTATCTCTTCCACTTTTCTATTTTATCAGTTATGCTAATATTTTAGTTCCTGATTGTTTATGTAGATTTCTCATTTCCAGAATGTTCTTATTTTGAGTTTCCTTTATTTCCTCTATTTCAGTTTTCAAGACTTGAACCATTTCCTTCACTTGTTTGAATGTTTATTCTTGGCTTTCTTTCCTTGCTTTAAGAGATGTATTGATTTCTTCCAATTTTTGTTTGTCTTTTCCTCCACTTCTCTAAAGGAATTGTTTATTTCCCTTTGAAGGGATGATATCATCTTCATAAAGTTATTTTTAAGGTTGTTTCCATCTGTTTAGTCTGCATTGAGATGTCCAAGTCTTGCTGATGTTGACCTACTAGATTATGGTGGTGCCATATTGTTTCTTATGTTTTTGAATGTATTCTTACACTGTCATGTACCAATTTCTTCCTCCAATGGGTGCTGTTGGGGTCTTTGCTTCAAGGGATCCTTCCTCCTCCAATTGGTGCTGGTGGGCCCTGTGGCTTAGGTGGTCACTCTTCATCTAGGTGGAGATGGGGTTATGCCTCTGGTGTTCACTGATGGGGCTCTGGAGACTCCTTCAAGTATGGGTGGGTCAAAGGCGCTGGTAGTTGTTCCTTCTTGTGTAAACAGCTCCAAGGCTTTGGAAGTCACAGATGGAGTGGGGGATTGTTGCAGGTGTTGGGAGACATCTGCCCACTTTAATGCATCGGTGTGGGGCACACAATGTTTCTCTGGAGCCTAGGACCTAGAGAGCAGGACTCCCGAAACAGGAACACAAACACTCTCTTTTACAGGTGCAGTCATAGCAACGATTCCAGTAGTAGTAGATGTGGGTGAGCTATGGTAGCAGGTGTGTGGATTCTGCTCTGGCATCTCTGGGGCTTTGGTAGGTAGGAGTGTGGTGTAAGATGTGCTTCCAGGGGCAAGGACCTAGAGAGGAGGGTCTCTCAGCCAGAATACCAGGCACTCACCTCTCTAGGTACAGTCATGGTCAAGGCTCCTGTGTTCACAGATGCAGTGGAAAGTAGATGAGGGTGTAGAGAGGTTGCTCTGAGGTCTCTAGAGCTTTAGTGAGTGAGGATGGGGCACAGGCTGACCTCAAGGTCTAGTTCATAATGAACAGTGCCCCTAAACTGGGAATTCAGATAATCATCTCCCCAGGTGTGGTCAAAGCCAAGGCTAAAGGGGTCATAGATATAGTGGAGGAAAGTTGTGGGTCTCTTTTTATGCTTTTAATTTAAATAGATTTATGAAACTTCTTCCTTTCCTGCCTTCAGTACTTCACAGGAACATCCTTGGACTGTCTCCCCTGATCCTTCCACAATGAAGTTGGCAACATCTTTTATTATATTTGCTACACACATATGAGCACACATAGGTTTTTGAACAGGCAAAATCTGTTTTTTTTTAATTTATGTATATGATTTCAAACCCAAGCACTCTACATGGGACAATTATTAGGCGGTACACCCCTAGAAGAGGCTAGTTCTCCTTCTCTGGGCAATCAATTGTCCTGTTGTTAAGGAACCCCATTATCTGTCTCCAATTCCACATTTACATGTCCATCAAGATTGCTATTTTTCTGGTCTTGTTTAGTCAGTCATTTCTAGGAAAGACTATTTCACAGTGAACTTTTAGTATTATGGCTCTTCCACTCTTTATGCCTCTAACTTCTCCCATATTCCCTGAACCACAGATGCAGGGCATGTGATAAAAATGTGCCCAATGGTGTTTCTGGCTTCCAATTATTGCTGATAATGTCCAATTGTGTACAATTATTGTTTTCTACAGTAAAAACTCATTTGATTCAAAGAAAAGTTCTTCGTGAGAGATGGTAATGTTACAGTTTAGGAGTATTGATTGAATTTATTGTTTCTTCCAGTTAAAGAATTAAAAGACAGGAGAAACAAATTTAAAGAGGAAAAGATAGCAGAGAAGAAATGCTGAAACAGAGACAGAAGAAAACAGCATCTGTAGTTGAAGAAAGTCTTTCATTAGGGCTGAAGAAACACTCATACGTCCAACACATAAAGAAACAGATCCCCTAGAAATCAGAGATGTAACTCAGGAAATTAATATGCTGTCTCTTTTTGAGCACTAGGGTTTAAATCTATGAAGGGTTTTACTGCCTTAGTTTAGTCAGAATGGTGGATTGGACCACAGTTGCTTGGTACCTTACTCTCTGATGTGGCTTTGAATGTTTTAGGCCAGCCAATGAGACAGTCTGTCTGCCAGTCTGCTTCTGGGAGACCAAAGACAACAAGGTTTTGTTCTAAACTGCAATATTTTTGTCTCTGGTCAGAAGGGTAAGGAATAAAGCTTAGCCATGGCCTGAAATATCTTTATCCATCAACCAATAAAAGCAACACATATACAGAAGAACATTCCATATCAGAAAGAGACAGCCTTCTAGGAAGTATTTTGCCTTTATCAGCTAGTCATGGCAGCTTTCCTTATCTGTATCTCTGGTTCTAATGATAATATTAAGGATGAAATAAGAAATTTCTCTAGGGAAGGTGGCTCAGTTTCCAGTAGCAGACATTAGTTTCCTCTTCTTCATTGAGCTTTTATCCAATGAGACAACTTCTGAGTTGACTTCTGGCAACTTCCACCACTGAAAGGAGCCCACCAGGCTCTTACATCAGTAGATTAAAGCGGAAAGCTTTACATTATTTCTTCTTATTTGTAAATTTTGTTTTTCTTTATGTTTACCGTTGTTTTGCTTACCTGTTTGAAAATGCACTACAAGTGTGCCTGAGCCTGTGGCATTCAGAAGAGGGTGCACTATCCTCTGGCCTTGATAAATAATTGTAAGCAACCAAGTGGTTGGTGGGGAATAGAACTCAGGTTAATTGCAAGAACAAGTGCTCTTGACTGCTGAGCTAACTCTCCAGACCCTATTCTTTTTATTTTAAAATTCATATCCTGCAACTTTCTTTCTAAATCTTCTTTTTCTTACCTTTACTTATTCATTTTTTGAGATTGTAATTTGATTACAACACGTCTCTCTTCCATTTTCTCTCTATTCTTTCTTTCTAAACCATCTGTATTCATCTTACTCAGGGAATAAGAAAGTGCCATGAAGTCTCTTTTCTTTGAACATATCTTGAGGCCATTAAATTTTATATTAAGCTTTATGAGCTCAGCTTGGGTTTGACTAGTTGAACATGTAACAGAAAAGTCATATTTCATTGCTGAAATCTCAGAATCCAGAGAGGAATAAATGTAGAGGACCAGCAGTGAGGTTAGAGGGCAGCTAACAGTGAGGCTGGAGTGGTGAGCTAAATGGATCCACTTTCTGCAATCTTTTATTTTCTTTTCATACATAGTATCCATATCTCAGTCATGTGATTTGTATATGAGTGACCACAATATTAATTCTAGGGCTAATCACTGTTTGGGTGGCCAAAGCAGTTTAGAGGATAATATGATAGAATGAGATGAGAGGAAGGTGATACTTGTAATCAAGTTCAGTCAAGGGCCTCGATGTTTAAAAACATCAGAGTCTAATGCACAGGAACAGGCTGAAAGGACAATCTTTGAAACTTCAAATAAGATCCCATAAATCTTAGTAACACAGATGTTGGTATTTTCTGCAGAGCATGCATTGCACTTTTGTTCTGAAGTCAAGATAAAGACCACAGTGTGTGAATAAATACTGTCATGGGAGTCTCTTGAGTGTCTTTGCTTACATGGTCAATAATATGCCACTTGAACTTTGCAAATGCATCTTTTATTAGTACATGCCATTTCCTTAACCCTTCTCTGATGCTAATCACACAACTACATCCATGACTACCAATTACTACAAGGAAATAGCCACATTTGCCTCCTGTTAACACCCAAACATCTGTCTTCCAAATACAAGTGTTCTTTTGTTCCTATATACTAAGAAGTTTGTCTGATCTCTTTGTCCAGTAAGGTATTATTCAGAACCAGTAATTGGCCAGGAAGGGATGCTGGAGCAGGGGATCCTGCTGAATTGTACAAATAATCAACCAGTATCCTACTGGCTTTAAAGCCCACTACATTATATGGAACCCTGGCATGACACTACTTGGATGACCTAGAATCAAAGGCTACTTATGTCAGTAACTTAGCAGTAAACCAAATATTACTGTTGTTCTAAAGGACTGATGCCTACAAATAACCCCAATAAAATGACAAATATGACATTACTATACTCATAGACCATTGTCTAAGTTGGTCATCATCAGTAAAGTTTCAGAGATTGATAACTGAACTATGACCAGAGAACAAAAGACCTTTGTACACTCAGTCTCAAATAGCATGTTCCCAATTAATTCTACCATTCAATACTCAGGGAATTCTTTGCAAGAGGAGATAAAAACTTTGCAAGATTGACAGGTAGGACCAGGCGGTGGTGACGCACGCCTTTAATCCCAGCACTCGGGAGGCAGTGGCAGGCGGATCTCTGTGAGTTCGAGGCCAGCCTTGTCTACAAGAGCTAGTTCCAGGACAGGAACCAAAAGCTATGGAGAAACCCTGTCTTGAAAAATCCCCCTCCCCCAAAAAAATAGTGGTAGTGCAAGACATCAAGGAAACAAGGCTTTCTAGATACAAGACTGATAGACATATGAACTCACAGAGCATGTAGCAGCATATACAGGACTTGCACATGCCTCTGCTGTATGTGGTCCCAGTGCTAAATGAGAAATAAACACAAAACCACATTCCTAAATCCTTGTCTTCAGTTTATTGTTTTCAACAGGAAATTTAGTTTACTCCAATGGGTTCTCATTGAGTGTACAAACCACACTTAACAGAAGGCTTCATGCCATGATTAGATGGCCAAAATAAAACTGTCTTAACAATATTTCAGGAGTCTTTTCTCTCATGATGCTTTGCCTTAGCAATTATTTTTGTTAAAGATATTTTGCTTGAATATTATAGTTTGTTTGTGTTTCCTCCTTGTGCCACTATCAGTATGTCAGCACTTTGTGCTCTTTCTTTCACTGTTCTTTCTCTTTGTTTTGTACTTTTATGGTTTGTTTCTTTCATTATTATTAGTAGTAGTATTAGTATTGTTATGTAATTATATGCCTGTTGGTTTTCCATGAGATAGAAAATGGATATGTTGTGTGTGTGGAAATATTGAAGGAACAGGAATAAGTTAGTTGATGAAAGTTAGTAATAAATTATATTTATAATATTTTTAATTAAAAGAGTCATAAAACACAATATCATGAAAATAAACCAACCAAAATAAGGTGCAGTATAAACAGTATTTTTAGAAGATGAAAATATATTGACTGAGAGTTGTTTAACATTTTTTTCCCATCAGAAAAATGTATTCAAGCCTACTTTGAAGTTTCATCTTGTCTTTCTCAGATTGAAAAGGCTAGTAAAACAAATTAAAGTATGTGATAGAAAGGATACAGAAACAGAAGAAAATTTATTGTTTGCTGATAGGAGTTCAAAATAAAATAGCCATTATGGAAATCCATGTATCTGGAATTGATCTTTCCTGAGGACCACTCTTAGGTATATATCCAAGGACTCTACATCCTAGATCACAGATACTTGTTACCTATGTTCATTGGTTCTCGATTCATAATGGACATCAGTTAGAAACAGCCTATATTTCTAGAAACTGATGAATGGATAATAAAAAATGTGGTACACTTAGACAGTGGAGTATTTTTCAGCTGTTAAGAAAAAAACAAAACAAAACTCTGAAATGCTCAAGTAGATCAATAGAGCTAGAATTAAATGTTTTTGAGTAAGGAAACACAGACGCAATAAGACAAATACAGTATGTTTTCCCTTATGCTTAGACAATAACATTTAACTTTCCAATCTGTGTGATGCAATGTCAATATCCAGAGAACTTAGGTCCCTTGTATGGAAGCAGGGAGGAGATGATATCTCAAAAGTGGGTAAATATGTATCATAAACAATTATGATTGTACAATGAAAAGAGAGCAAGAGTCTCTGAAGCATTCAGCCCTTAATGTTTTCTCCAAAACCTTCCTCTCAAGGTTCAGGAGACAAAGATCACAAAAGCCAGTGGATGACCCCAAGAAAAAAATGTCTTCCAGAAGAAACACAATGGATATACATATACAATCACAGATACTGTGATAACTCATACAAGACCTGTACAGGTTCTAGGCAGACAGGAACCTAGTTCTGGGTTTGAAGTGGACAAAGAAAACCAAAAAGGAAACAAAAATCTGTTTGATAAAAATGTATTTACAATAACAGGTATCATTGGATATATCGACCACATTTTCTGACATATTGTAGCTAGCTGGGAATATTTCTCTAATAGAAATACATTCTATAAATTTTTGTTTTTGCTGGTTTTTTATTTTATTTTGTTATTTTTGTCTTATTGATCTTTTTTTTTCTCTTGTTATGCATTTTATTTTTGGGGAGATGACAATACTTAGGTAGGTAAATAGGAGCAGGACATTACTCGAGTAGCTAGGGATATGGAGTGGACAGTAAGAATTTAGAGAAAGGGGAAAACCGGATAAATATAAGTTTTATGAAAAAACACAAAAAGACATTTTCTGTTCCTTTAGCCTGTATTTCTTTTACTTTACTCATGGCTTTCATTTCAGAGTGTCCCAAATTTACTGGATGTGTTATATCCAGATATTATATTTTATTTGTCAGAGCCATCTAATTCTTTTATCTATTTTTTCAAGGTCTGAAATTCTGTCTTCTCTTCCTTTTAATCTGTTGAGAAAGCCTTTGATTTGTTTCACATTTTTTATTTTATTTTCAAATTTTATCTCAGTTTGGGTTTTTATTATTACTGCTACTTAATTGTTAAATCTTCTTTCATGTGTCAAGCTTTTTTCATTACTTTAATCAACGGTTTGTGTTTTCACAGTCTTCATTAAAACATTTGTTCATACTCTCTTAGGGTTCTTTCACACAGTCAAAATTGAATATTTGAAATCTTTGTCTTGTTCTTCACCCAAATTGATTTTCAGTATCTGAGACAATAGAAATCCTGGATTTTGAAAAAACATACAGTTTTGTTGTTCACATTTGCGTTATTGTGTTTAGATCTGTGCATTCTGAATTATGATATCTGAAGTGTATCTGGCCATAGATATTTGCCTCATATTGGTTGGGTGGGTAATCTGTTCTTTGTTGCTAATGTGCACTCTTAGTACTGGACAAGTGTGCAATTGTAGCATCATTGATGCCCTGCCAAAAGTGTTACATTGAGATTCCCTGGTAGGTAATTATTGAGGTCAGCAGAAATAAACAAGAACACAAATGAACTACCAAAATAACTGAGACTGGAAGCAGGATATAACAACAGCCCCTGGACCCACACTAGTAGACTGATTCTTGTTTGGACTGAGGTTACTAAAGAAGAGGGACTCACACAGACAAGATGTAGTGGCACTAAGATTAAGTCTGGAAAGTGTGAAAGAAAGAATAGAAAAGACAGTAACTATCCACTCCTTGAATTCCAGCCTAATGTGGCAGGTGTGTTTCCCTTATAGATAAAGATTATGTGGGCCAATGGTGTCACAGAGGCTTAGAAAAGGGTTAAAAGACAAGAATAAAAGAAGCTGCCAGGAATAACTAAGGGGGCTCTGGTGACATTCTGTTGAACTTAGGTCTCAGGAGACACTCTTACATTCCATTGAGACAATCAGTCAGGTTTCCCAGGAGAACCCAGAAGAATCAAGCTTTAGATTAGAAATCCTGAAGCAATGTAAAAAGCTCCTCCTGGCTCCATGTGACATCACATGTTCAAACCTCCCACATGACTACAGAGTATTTGCAACACAGCTGGTACTGACATTTCCTACTTGTTACAGAAATTTTTAGATGAGGAAAATGAATATTGAAATACCAAGTTTAATAATGACAAATGATTTTTAAGCCACTGGGTCATTTTTTTTTCACAGCCCACTACAGAATATATATATTTTACAGTAGTTTCTAGGCATATGTTCAGAAGACACTGAATGAATCAATATAAAATCTATTGTTGATTTGTTCAGGGGAAAATACAGTTTTCACATTTATTGTAAAATAAAGTTATTATAAATTAATATAGCTTAATGATGCCCTGCCTATTGAAGAGTTATTGTGTTGAACACCAGAACATTCAGGACATGGAACACAGAAATCTGATATTTACCAAGATGCTGTGAGAGAAGAGTGAGAAAGACAGGATCATCTCTGTCCTTTGATGGAACATGCAATATTGGGAATGAGGCTAAAACAAGGAACACATTGCCTTCTATGCTCTGGGTTGGAACCTCTTGGCTTCTGTGGAACTGGATTTAACTCTACCCTCTTCAGAACAAGTAATTAACGTCAGGGTCCTGTATTACTGTGTAGAAATGAGAACAGAAAGTACCACCCAGCTGTAGAGACAAACATGGTGTCTCCTGCATAGCCTGGAAATCAGTGTCTCCTCTTACTTTCTCTGATTTACAGAAGACCTTCCAAGTCTTTGCCACCTATTCAGCAACAAGAAGATATCCAGGTTGGCATTTAATTTGAGAATATTATAGGTATTTTGTTTGGGTGTTACCTTGACAATGATCCGTTCAGTGTCAGAATCTTCTGATGTGCTATCTCCTTAAAACTCTCCCTGCACTGCAGAGGTGATCAAGTGATGCATCCTTGGCTGCTCAGGAGAGAGGGGTGCAGAAACAATGCAAAGAGAAGCAGCAAGCTAATGGCTAACATTGTTCTGCCTCATGTTCACCATTAGTGGTCCATGTTCCATCTGGGAACATATACAAGGACACAATCTTCTGAATTGTGAACTGTTATACTGGTTATAGCTAGGCCATCATATGGATGGCTGTAACATGAGTGCCAGCTTGTTGGGCTTTCAGTCCTGCCCAGTTCCCATAGCCAGTAAGGTCCCAAAGATAATCCCACAGAAGTCTACATAAGTTATAAACTGATTGGCCCCTTAGCTCAGGCTTCTTGTTAACTCCTATAACTTATATTAACTCATTATTATTATCAATGTTAGCCTCATGGCTTGGTACCTTTTTTGGCAGGGCAGGTCACATCTTGCTTCTTTGGTGTTTGGGAAGGACTGTGGAGTAATAGGCTTTCTCCCTCCCAGAATTCTCCTGTTTTAATTGCCCCTCCTCTACTTCCTGTCTGGTTGTCCTGGCTATACTTCCTGCCTGGCTACTGGCCAATCAGTGTTTATTGAAAACATAATTGACAGAATATAGAATTGTCCCGCACCATATCATGGTAAGTTTACCAGCACTCACACTGTCCGTGCTATGTTCTAGAAAGCTCAAACTTGAATCATGAATATCTATGTTCATTTTTATAATGAACCAGCTTTTCCTTAATTTTGTGAAAAACTCAAATGTTTATCATTATCTGTTGTAACAGAAGGAGGATCACACTGTTCCTAGGAAACTGAATTTTGTAACATCCATTACCTAAAGGAATAAAAGAGTCTGCTTATTGAAGACAAAACTGGTGAAATCTTGATGGCTGCCTCTGGACTTGAAACCTCCTGCCTTTTCCCAGAGAATTCCAAGTGAAGAGACTCAGTAGTGAGTGAGTCTAGGTTCTGGGAACAAGCACCTTCAGGTCTTAAAGAACAGGGAGCTCCAGTTTTATCACATTTGTGTCCAGGCTAGATCAGAAGTCCTCTAGCAGGAAATAGGAGGGGTGTGTGATCCAATAGCAACAGCAATCAAAATGGTAGTGATGGATGATAAAATGAGCCTGAGCATTGGTGAAAGAACACCAGATTTCACTTCTAAAACCCAGCTACCCTTGTTGGATTGGGTAGTATCATCTTTCTTTCTTAAGCACAAAAATGGCTGGTGTATTACAGATGCTCTCAACACTTTTGTGAACTTCTCTGTTGCTTGGAAAAAATATTTCTATCCACTGTTTCTACTGTTTGAATTAAATTATTAAAAAATTAATATTAAGTGATAAATATAACATTATGCTTCATACCAGCTATTACAGCATGTAGAATCTAATGCAGAATTGACTCTTAGAGATATCTAGAGTTTATAGCTATGTTGGCACATGCCTTTCATTCCAGCACTTGGAAAGCAGAGGTAGGTGTGTCTCTTCATTTGAGACCAGCCTGATCTACGCAGCAAATTCCAGGTCACACAATGCACACAGAGCATCCCTGTCTCAAAAACAAAAACAAAATCAAATCAACCAAAAAGAAAATGTGATACTCAAAATCAAATAAAAATAAACATTAATACATGATATATATATGAGTAGAGGTTGAATGAACTAAGGGTCATCTCTCTCTCTTCCTATTTATCTATCTAAACAGAAATACATTTACATATGTTTATACATACAATAATAATACAGTAGAGATTAAGCGTTTGGGAAAGAGGAGATGGGAGGAACTGTCTGAAAGAGAGAAAGGCAAATGCAGAGCTCATTTTTGAATTTTTAAATTACATATATGTGTGTGTGTGTGTGTGTGTGTGTGTGTGTGTAAATATTATACTACTGTGCTATGCCAGAGAATTTCCTGGTTTAGTCACTCCTCAGTCAGTTCAGTTTTTTGCCTGTGTTCAGAAATTACACTGTCATGTGACAAACATTTTTGAAACATGTATATATTGTGTGGATATACACACACATACACAGTAGAGTGGAGTGTGAACATCAGCCCTGTGGTTGCATATAGGAATATACCTTATCTTCTTTCCCACACTTGGTTACTAGTACTTTGTATTAATGGCAGGAATTTGAACCAAACACAGAATAAGGTCTGAATCCCTGCATTGCACCTTTTCAGGTTCAAAGGACATTTGGGCCAGTCAAAGTGAAGCAAGTTACTGTTGTTAGACTCTTCCACCAGCAGAGGGTGGCAGGGTAGCATCTAGAGGACCCAAAGAAAAGACTAGAGCTGTGCAGGGCAAGTTGATCAGGTGATGCTAGCTTAGGATTTCTGAAAGTGTCATGGAGAGTTTTTAATGCCAGTGATGAAATTCTGAGAGTCACATAACATTGTCATTCAGCAGACAAACAGAAATCATACATAGGGAGAAGCTCACTGAAGAAATGCTCAGGCATAGTAAAATATCAGCCATGAGCATCAGTAGCACTGTCACTGCTAAATTCATTGGCAAAGCCATTCTGAGTACAGTGGGAAGTTCATCATGGGAGAACTGACTCCCAGGGAAAGTGTCTCGCACTCAGAATCACAGACTCCTGCATGTGATTGCCATTTTTCCTGGTTATCAAGCCATCACATATTACTTATCTCTCTCCTAGGTACTTCCAATGACATACTCCTGAGTTCTTCCCCTTTTACCTATAGGCAGATTTGCCATTAGACTGAAGCAGGTGGGCTCTGCTAAGTCTGAAGAAGGGAATGTGGCAAGCAAAGGTCTTCCCTCGATAATGATCAGTGTTTGTTGGAAATATCATTAATGACCTGGACACTAACCTCATTCAAAGCATATCTGTATTGGCTCAGTGTCAGCATTCTTCCTGATGGAACCACTTACTGAACACCTTTCAGAGCATGACTTATTGAAACCTTGATCTCTTTCACACACAAAAGAACTAAAGTGTGCTTATCAGAAAGTCTTGTTTCAAACAATTTTAACAAGGCTCTCAAAGTCACTGGCGGATGATTTTTAAATTAATTCCTGAAGCTGGAAGCTAGTCTCCTCTAAGAAGAATGGAGTAAGAGAGGAAGGAGACTCCACATGAGAATTGACACAGGACTCCTGATGACTTCACAAAAAAGATGATTGTATACCAAACCAATATATGCAGATATATACTTAACAGCAATTATTATAGTGCTGGGCTACATTTTACTGGAATAACAAGACTCGATCACAAATATAGCTCATTAATTCACACAGAGGAAGGCAAATAAATGTGACCAGCCACACTACAGCTTTTTCTGAGTTAGATGCAGGTAGTGGTTTCTCAACAAAATGAAGAACACACTCCAGAGAAGATAATGGAAGGTGTGCAACATTGTTAGACCTGACTTAGCTGAGTTAGGAGACTATCATGGGTAAATTCCTGTAGGGTTGTTGTTGTCAGAGAATAGAGAAGCTTAGGGGGAATTCTCAGCATATGATCACTTCAACGAGTTGGGTTCCACTCTTCCTCATTAATTTCCGCATTGCAGTTTTGAAATATTTTCTACATAGACATCTTATTGGAGCACCCCTGCCAGGCAGCGAGTAAATTTGCATAGCCACCAAACATTCACTAACTCCAACAAGCTTAAAAGAGAATAAAAGCCCTGGCTACACTTAGACTTCTAAGATCTATAACTCTGTGGCATCTCTACCATGGCCTGGCTCTCTCTCCTGTTCCCCCTCATCTCTTTCTGCACAGGTGACCTACTAAAGACTCGGTTTGCTATTTCAACCTGCACAGGACACTGTTGCCCGGCTCTGAATCCTGGGTTCTGTTCCAGTAGAGTGTTGAGTTGTACCTGGAAGGGACATTGTTCAATATACTCAGCATCCTTCTCTTTTCTCTTGCAGGTTCCATAGCCTCCTATGTACTGACACAACCTTCTTCACTATCAGTGGCCTTAGGTCAAACGGCCACTATAACCTGCTCTGGAGATAAACTCTCTGATGAATATGTTCACTGGTACCAGCAGAAGGAAGGCCATGCCCCTGTGCTGGTCATATATGGAGATGATAAACGCCCCGATGGCATCCCAGACCAATTTTCTGGCTCCAACTCAGATAACAAGGCCACCCTGACCATCAGCAATATCCAGGCTGAAGATGAAGCTGACTACTATTGTCAGAGTTGGGATAGCACAAGTAGTGCTCACAGTAACACATGCAGATGAGAAAGTAAGACACAAACCCTTCTCTCCTGTGACAGTGGCAAATCATTTCCTAGTTCAACTTGCAAAGTTGTTTTTCTAACCTTTGCTAAGATCTTTGTTTTCTAATACAAAATGAACAAGCCTGCATGTGTAATGTGAACTGCTGAGTATCATTTCTCAGACTCTACCAAGCAGAAGATGTGGTGACCTTCAGATTTCATCAGATAAAAGATTTTGTTCCTAAAATTTAGCAGATTTATTAGGATATATTCTTATGAACATAGTGCATTTTGTTATTTTATTAATTCTTTCTTAGATACTTTACATCTACTCTGATTATATTCACACTCATATTTCCTCTCTTTTTTCTGGGTTTCCCTTGAAAAATACTATAAGGGAGCTTGTGAATTATAAGAAATGTTTCTGCAGCCTAACAAGTCTGCAGTTAGAGCTGGGAAAATAACTCAAGAAGGAAGAATTGCTTCACTCTCTCCTACCAAACCAACTGTGAAGACCTATTCCACCTTGAGACCATAGAGCAAATGCCATGTAATACATTCCCTACATACTGACACACAAAAAGGACATGTCTTTGAAGGAAAGTACTATTATGTTCATATAAAGACTTACAGGAACATGCCTCAGGAACTCAAGGGCAATTGCACCTTTCAACCCGAGCATATATATGGAGAACGAAGACTTGATTAACAAATATTGTACACAGAAAACTTCCTTACTGTCCACTGCCTAAGGATCTTATTTTCTCTCTACCCAATATCTTCTTACACAGGAATTTCTGAAATATAATATTTAATGGGATAAAAGAGACACCCTCAAACATTGCCTTTGGTTGTAGATCCACCAATAAATTAACTTCATTCTGTCACAACTATGTCTCCAGAACTTTGGCTTTGAATAGAAATCCCATGGATTTGTATTCCAAAACACTGTTTGACCATATACTTTTCACCTTTTCTGTGAGGACCTGAGAAACAGTCATGATCAGGTCTGGATCTGCCTTTTCATCTCTGAGACTGCCTATTAATTTTAGCACCCATCAGGGTGGATTAAAAAATGTGTTGGAACACTACATTTGAGAGGAAAGTATGGAACTGTTGATCGGAACACACTCAGTGTTCATAATATGCTTTTTCTGGAAATGACCTCATGTAGTCCAGGCATAAAAGAGACCATTTAAATATTTAAAAAGTAGGAAAAATAGCAGCAGCCTTTATTTGCAAAAGTAGTAAAATTATTGAACTTTGAAAAGGACATAACTGATTTTATAAAAATGAAAATAGCAGTGTTTATGATTATGAATGAAGGTATACTAAGTGATATGGTCTGCATAATAATCTTAATGATTTTGGATGTTTAGTTGAGACTTCACAGGACACTGTTCTCAGGCCTGAAACATTCTGCTCTGTTTCTCTGAGGCTGATGTATTTCACTGATCATGGTACCACCAAAAGATATTGAACACATTCCCCTTAGAGAAGGGTCATATCTGAAGCATTTCTTGGAAGCTGTCTTCCACTGTGGTTGCCTGTGAAAATTGAATGTATTAACTTTCTGTTCAGTTGAAGCTTCCTCCACTCTAGTCATTTTCAGGATAAGGAAAGAATGTGAATTAAAGTACAATTCATGTAGAAGCAGGTCATGGCTGTTTTTCACGAAGGAATCACAGGATTAGAATGCATTGGTATCTTTACATTGCTCCTCCCAGAGATAGCATATGAGTGGAGAGGGATGCAGCAAAAACTTCCCCAGATGTTCTCCATCGATATAGTCTATATTATTTCCAGATCTACATGTACAATGTTTCTTCTTCTACAAATGGTAATGTTATAGAGATACTACCAATTAAAATGTATAAATTACAAAAAGAGTTACATCAATATATCTTTACTTTCATTGGGATTGACCTAGGTTTAAAATGTACGATTACCCTGTCCAGGCTTCCTATTCCACGTGGGAGTTTCATTAGCCTTTTAACAAATGGCAACTCACTTTCATTAATAAATTGCTTTGCAACACCAAAAGGTATCCCAATCCCTACTGAGAAAGGGTCCTGATATGTGCAAACTTTTTTGTAATTCTACAAGAATGTCCTGGGTGATATTTTGCAAGAGCAATGGTAACATTGTAAAGACCTTCCAGCCTGCAGCAGGTGTGACATGACTGCAGCCTCTGTCTTTTAATCCCCCACCATCCTTTGTCTTTCCTGGAAGGAGCCTGTTCTAGAGGACTAACTGTACTCTTCATTCATTTAATAAAGGTTGGTGATTTGTAAATTTCCTTCACTCACTACTGTTTCAGATACAAATAATAGATTATAGCTAATTAAAAGTTATAGCAAAGTAATTCATTTACTAATTAAAGTAGTTCTAGAGGGCTGGAGAGATGGCTCAGAGTTTAAGAGCATTGCCTGCTCTTCCAAAGGTCCTGAGTTCAATTCCCAGCAACCACATGGTAGCTCACAACCATCTGTAATGGGGTCTGGTGCCCCCTTCTGGCCTGCAGGCATACACACACACAGAATATTGTATATATAATAAATAAATATTTAAAAAAATAAAGTAGTTCTAGACTTTATAAAAATACACATCAGAATGAAGCAAAGATTTGTTACTATGCTGTTACAGTATATTTACACACTACAGAAGATTTATAGATATAGAAGAGTTTATGAATTCAAACTCCTTGTAAGTAGTATTATCTTGAGAGAGTTGTATAATTGTAAAGTATTTTGGGTGGTTGGAGAGAAGGTTCAGTGGTTAAGAACACAGACTAATCTTACAGTAGGTTCAAATTTATTCCTTGGATTAATGTAGGGTGGGTTATCACTGCCTTTAATTTCAGTCCTGTGAATCCAACAGCCCTGGCCTCTGTGTGTGTGTGTCTTTCACATGCACACATAATTTATAATAAAAATAGATCAAAAGGCCAAAAACATCTGAATCTTTTTTTCAGGAATCTATAATCTAAGAATGAAAATGAATTAC
>NW_004949141.1:298094-300751 GCF_000317375.1 Microtus ochrogaster
AATGATCTTTTCATTCTTTGCTTCATTCTTAAATGTAACAGCTATTTCTTTCAGGGTCTCCTCCACAAGCTGAACTGATGCTGAGGAATGAGGGTCTCTAGTAGTTACTGTTTGTCTCTTTCCACACTGCTTCCAGGAGTAGCCTGGCCAAGCCTCTAGGCTCTGATTCACCTAACAGTTAGACAGGCGCTCACACTCTCCTGTCGCTTTTTACAATAAATTGAATCTTGTTCTGGGCTTTCGGGTTACAAGTCTGAAGTCAGTGCTGATTGCTACTGCATGCACACGACAGTGGAGCTCAGCCTAGTGAGACCGAGATGGTCAAGCAAGACAAATGCACATTTGCCTGAGCCTGAGTATAAGCTCTGTCCTGTGATAGTGGGATTCCATGACTAGGCACTGCTGCCATCATAATTTTAAATCTCCACAAACAAATATTGAAGGAAAGTATCTTCCTTCATTTGTGTTCTAACTAGAATAAAACGTGGAGATATTTGTCAACAGTTGTGATAGACAATAAAAACATAAAATGAGAAGTAAAATATTTTAACCCTCCCATAGATGTGTTTGCTTGTATGAGTCCATAAGTCTTCAGCTAGAAGCATTCTTTGGAATGTTCTATCTTTAACTAGATCAAAGTGGAATAACAGTCCATTCATATTTTATCACTATTGGTATAAATTCTTTCATTTGAAAAAATTAAAATTCCTTGTATAGTTTCTAACAGCTATGAAATTATATATTGTAATATTACTATATAATGACACTATAGTAACATATATCATATGTCATAACATACACTATTATTATTGACACATTAGTGTCACAAGGATATGTGCTCAACTGAGTTCACAGCAGCTTTGTTTGTCATAGCCAGAACCTGGAAACAACCTAAATGTCCCTCAACCAAAGAATGGATAAGGAAAATGTGTTACATCAACACAATAGAGTACTACACAGCAGAAAAAAATAATGACACCTTGAATTTTGCAGGAAAATGGATGGAGCATCAAACATCATTTTGAGTGAGGTAATGCAGACACAGAAAGACAATTATTACATGTACTCACTCACAGGTGGTTTTTAACATAAAACAAAAAAAAAACCAGCCTACAAAGCACAATCCCAGAGAACTTAGACATCAATTAGGACACCAAGAGAGACTTACATAGATCTAATCTACATGGGAAGTAGAAAGTAGAAAAAGACAAGATTTTCTGAATAAATTGGGAGTATGAGGACCTTGGCGGAGAATAGAACGGGAAAGGGAGAGGCAGGGAGGGGAGCAGAGAAAAATGTAGAGCTTAATAAAAATAAATAAAAAAATAAGAAATAGTTGACATATTATATAACATAATTATTGTATTAATATATGCTATTTTATATATAAATATAGTATATCATCAACATACTACATAGTACACATATAATTAATATGTTTTATTATATTATATAATATATAATTATATTTATTTAAGGAATATTTATGTACAATAATTTCTTTTCTGACATTAGATTAACACATTTCCTCTCAGGGATGATATGGTGGTGCGATAAACCAGAGTACCACTGTGTATAATCACATTCTAAGATTGTGAGTACTATTGCAGATGTCTAAAGTCAGAAGAACTCATGGAGAAGCATGTTGAATCCTCTAGGTCTTCATAGGATGGCTCTGAGAACATATGGAGGTGGTGTTGGATTGACATGAAGATGGATGTGCATATAAGGATTTGTAGCTGCTGACCAATGATAACCTGAGATTGTTCACAAACAACAGCGACAAGGAGGGAAGGAAGAGGTGCCATAGGGTGCTTAGCTCACTGTGTCCATTTGCACATCTCTCCTCCAGATTTCAGTATGTGATAATACAAGTCACTTATATTAACCTTCTCTTTATAGGTTGTTATGCTGTTGCTGCCATCTCAAGGAAATAACAAACTAAACAATAATTTGTGAAGTATTTCTTAATTTGTACACATTTCTCTAATCTTCACTCCAATTTTCCCTAAAGATATTGACAAATTGACTCATATTTCTTGCTTTATGATTACAACTAAAATCTAATATTAACCAATTTTCAGTCTTAAATCATAAATGTATGTCACTTCTTTCAATATTTTAGTACTGTAATAAAGACACAGTAGAGCAGCTTCTAGAAGATGCCTTTTCTTCAATGGCATCCACCCGTGAGAGTGAGATCACACAAGTATTACCTTGTTATTAGAAACTCGATTTTGAACATTTTGTGAACTACATGACACTGAAGGACATGTCTGTCATTTTCATTGGGAAACCTTAAGCACGCTAATCCTGTCATATAATGCACAGACTTCAAATCAGGAAATTCTTTTGTTATACATGATGGCAAGAAATAATATATAGAAGAAAAAGGGAAAGTTTGTAACCTGAACCACTATAGTTTGTAGCCTGTGTTAGTCAGTACTTTCTAAAACTCAAGATGCACATGGATCATGCATTCGTATATCTGAGTTGGGGTCTAGCATCCTTCAATTGTGGAGTCCTCCTTCCCAAATAGCTCACATCAATATTTCAATGTCAGTAATACCAAAGAAGTGCCTAATATAAAATCAAAACCACAGGCAGGCAGAAAAGAGTAGCAAAATAGTCATGAAAGCATCAAAAGATTTAAAAAT
>NW_004949141.1:316629-318195 GCF_000317375.1 Microtus ochrogaster
CAACTGTAGAGACAAACATGGTGTCTCCTGCATAGCCTGCACAAGCAGTGTCTTCTCTTACTTTTTCTGATTTAGAGAAGACCTGCCAAGGTTTTGCCACCTATTCAGCAACAAGAAGATATCCAGGTTGGCATTTAATTTGAGAATATTAGAGGTATTTTGTTCGGGTGTGACCTTGACAATGATCTTTTCAGTGTCAGAACCGTCTGACCTCCCATCCCCTTAAAACTCTCCCCTCACTGCAGAGGTGATCAAGTGATGCATCCTCTGCTGCTCAGGAGAGAGGGGTACAGAAACAATGCACAGATAAGCAGCAGGCTCATGGCTAACACTGCTCTGCCTGACACTCCCCATTGGTGGTTAATGTTCCACCTGGGAACGTATGCAAGGACACAATTGTCTGAATTGTGAACTGTTATCCTGGTGATAACTAGGCCATGATATGGATGGCTGTAACATGAGAGTTGGCTTGTTGGGGTTTCAGTCCTGCCCAGTTCCCACAGCTGGTAAGGTCTCAAAGAAAATCAAAAAGAGGACTACATAAGTTATAAACTGATTGGCCCCTTAGCTCAGGCTTCTTGTTAACTCCTATAACTTACATTAACTCATTATTATTATCAATGTTAGCCTCATGGCTTGGTACCTTTTTTGGCAGGGCAGGTCACATCCTGCTTCTTTGGTGTCTGGGTAGGACTGCAGAGGAATACGCTTCCTCCTCCCCAGAATTCTCCTATTCTCATTGCCCCGCCTCTAATACCTGTCTGGTTTTCCTGCCTATACTTCCAGCCTGATTACTAGCCAATCAGTGTTTATTGAAAACATAATTGACAGAATATAGAATTGTCCTGCACCATATGGTGGTGAGTTTCCCAGCACTCACACTGGCCATGCTATGTTCTAGAATGCTCAAACTTGAATCAAGAAAATCTATGTTCGTTTTTATAATGAACCAGCTTTTCCTTATTTTTGTGAAAAATTCAAATGTTTATCATTATCTGTTGTAACACAAGGAAGATCACACTGTTCCTAGGAAACTGAATTTTGTAACATCCATTACATAAAGGAATTAAATAGTCTGCTTATTGAAGACAGAACTGGTGGATTCTTGATGACTGCCTCTGGACTTGAAACCTCCTGTCTTTTCCCAAAGAATTCCAACTGAAGAGACTCAGTAGTGAGTGTGGCTAGGTTCTGGGAACAAGCACCTTCAGGTCTTAAACAGCAGGGAGCTCCAGTTTCATCACATTTTGTCCAGGCTAGATTAGAAGTCTTCTAGCAGGAAATAGGAGGGGTGTGTGATCCAATAGCAACAGCAAATAAAATGGTAGTGATCGATGATAAAATGAGCCTGAGCATTGGTGACAGAACACCAGATTTCACTTCTAAAAACCCAGCTACCCTTGTTGGATTGATTAGTATCATTCTTCTTAAGCACATAAATGGCCAGTGTACTATAGTTGCTTTCAATACCTTCGTGAACTTCTCTATTGCTTGGAAATAAACTATTTCTTCCACTATTTCTGCTGTTTGAATAGAAAAGATTAAAAATTAATATAAAGTGATAAA
>NW_004949141.1:318542-326093 GCF_000317375.1 Microtus ochrogaster
CTTGAAATATAATATAGTAGAGATTAAGCGTTTGGGAAAGGGGACATGGGAGTAATAGTCTGAGAGAGAGATGCAAATGCAGAGCTCTTTTTTGAATTTTTAAAATTACACACACATATATGTAAATATCATACTATTGTGTTATGCCTGAAAATTTCCTGGTTTCATCACTCCTCACTCAGTTCAGTTTTCTGCCCTGTCCAGAAATTACACTGTCATTTGACACAAATTTGTGAAACAAATATATGCATACAAACATATGTAGACACACATACACACAAACACAGTAGAGTGGAGTGTGAACATCAGCCCTGTGGTTACTTATAGGAATATACCCTATCTTCTTTCCCACACTTGGTTACTAGCACTCTATACTAGTTGCAGGAATTTGAAGCATTTAAAAAAACACAGAGTACGCCCTGAATCCCTGCACTGCACCTTTTCAGGTTCAAATGACTTTGGGGCCAGTTATGGTGAAGCAAGTTCCTGTTGTTAGATTCTTCCACCAGCAGAGGGTGGCAGGAAAGCATCTAGAAGCCCCAAAGGGAAGACTAGAAATGTGCAGTGCAAGTTAAACAGGAGAGGCTAGGCTAGGATTTCTGAACGTGTCATGGGAGATTTTAATGTCAGTGATGAAATTCTGATAGTCACATAACCTTGTCATTCCGCACACAGGCAGAAATCATGCATAGGGAGAGGCTCACTGAGGAAATGCTCAGGCATAGTAAAATACCAGCCATGAGCATCAGTCAGTAGCACTGTCATTGCTAAATTCATTGACAAAGCCATTCAGAGTACAGTGGGAAGTTCATCATGGGAGAACTGACTCCCAGGGCCTGTTTCTGGCACTCAGGATCACAGACTCCTGCATGTGATTGGCATCTGTCCTGGTTATCAAGCCATCAACTATTACTTATCTCTCTCCTAGTATTTCCAAAGACATACTCCTGAGCTCTTCCCCTCTTACCTATAGGCAGATTTCCCATTAGACTGAAGCATGTGGGCTCTGGTAAGTCTAAAATAAAGAAGGTGGCAAGCAGGCATCTTCCCTGGATGAAGAGTTCAGCGTTTGTTGGAAATACCATGAATGACCTGGACACTAACCTGATTCAAAGCATAGCATACCTGTATTAGTTCAGTGTCAGCATTCTTCCTGATGGGTCCCCTGACTGAAGCCCTTCTGGAGCACAACTTATTGCAACCTTGATATCTTTCACACACACAAGAACTAAAGTGTGCTTATCAGAAAGTCTTGTTTCAGACAATTTTAACAAGGCTTTCAAAGTCACTGGCACAAGATTTTTAAATTAATTCCTGAAGCTGGATGCTAGTCTCCTCTAAGAAGAATGGAGTCAGAGAGGAAGGAGACTCCACATGAGAATTGACACTGGACTCCTGATGACTTCACAAAAAAAGATGATTGTATACTAAACCAATATATACAGATATATACTTAAAAGCAATTCTTATAGTGCAGGGCTACATTTTACTGGAATAACAAAACTGAATCACAAATATAGCTCATTAATCCAGAGAGAGGAAGGCAAATAAATGTGACCAGCCACACTACAGCTTTTTCTGATTTAGATGCAGGTAGTGGTTTCTCAACAAAACGAAGAACATGGCCCAAAGGTGATAATGGAAGGTTTGCAACATTGTTAGGCCTGGTTTGGCTGAGTTAGGGGACTATCATGGGTAAATTCCTGTAGGGTTGTTGTTGTCAGAGAATAGAGAAGCTTAGGGGGAATTCTCAGCATATGAGCACTTAAATGAGTTGGGTCCTATCCTTCCTCATTAATTTCTGCATTACAGTTTTGAAATATTTTCTAACAGAGGCCTCAGTGGGGAGCCCCTGCTAGGCAGGGAGCAAATTTGCATAGCCACCAAACATCCACTAACTCCAAAAGGCTTTAAAGAGAATAAAAGCCCTTGTAGCCTGGGTATACAGAGACTTTCAAGATCCAGAGTTCTGTGACATATCTACAATGGCCTGGCTCTCTCTCCTGTTCCCCTTCATCTCTTTCTGCACAGGTGACCTACTAAAGACTCAGTTTGCTATTTCAACTTGTACAGGATACTGTTGCCCAGCTCTGAATCCTGAGTTCTGTTCCAGTAGAGTGTTGAGTTGGACCTGAAAAGGACATTGTTCAATATACTCAGCATCGTTCTCTTTTCTCTTGCAGGTTCCATGGCCTCCTATGTACTGACCCAACCTTCTTCACTATCAGTGGCCTTAGGTCAAACGGCCACTATATCCTGTTCTGGAGATAAACTCTCAGATAAATATGTTCAGTGGTACCAGCAGAAGGAAGGCCATGCCCCTGTGCTGGTCATATATAAAGATGATAAACGCCCGGATGGCATCCCAGACCAATTTTCAGGCTCCAACTCAGATAACAAGGCCACCCTGACCATCCGCAATATCCAGGCTGAAGATGAAGCTGACTACTACTGTCAGATTTGGGATAGCACAAGTAGTGCTCACAGTAACACGTGCAGATGAGGAAGTAAGACACAAACCCTTCTCTCCTGTGACAGTGGCAACTCATTTCCTAGTTCACTTTGCCAAGTTGTTTCCCTGACCTTTGCTAAGATCTTTGTATTCTAATACAAAATGAACAAGCCTGCAGGTGTAATGTGAACTGCTGAGTATCGTTCCTCAGACTCTACCAAGCAGAAGATGTGGTGACCTTCAGATTCCATCAGATAAAAGATTTTGTTCCTAAAATTTAGCAGATTTATTAAGATATATTTTTTGAAAATACTGCATTTTTTATTTGATTAATTTTTTCTTAAGTATTTTACATCTATTCTGATTATATTCACACTCACCTTTCCTCCCTCTTTTCCAGTTTCCCCTTGAAAAATACTATAATGGAGCTTGTGAATTATAAGAAATGTTTCTGCAGTCTAACAAGTCTGCAGTTAGAACTGGAAAGACAACTCAAGAAGGAAGAATTGCTTCACTCTCTCCTACCAAACAAACTGTGAAGGCCTATTCTACCTTGAGACCATAGAGCAAATGCCATGTAATACATTCCCTACTGTCTCAAAAAAGAGACATGTTTATCAGTTTTACTTTGAAGGAAAATATTATTATGTTCATATAAACACTAGCAGGAAGATGAACCAGGTACTCAAGGGGAATTGCACCTTTCAACCAGAACATATATATGGAGATAGAATCCTTGATTAACAAAGATACTGCCCAGCACACTTCCGTTCTGCCTAGTGCACATGGGTCTTATTTTCTCTCCTCCCAATGTCTTCCTACACATGACTTTCTGAAATACCATATTTAATGGGATACAAGTGATATCCTTCAACATTGTCTTTGGTTGTAGGTCCACTAATAAATTTACTTCATTCCCTCACAACTGTGTCTCCAGAATCTTGGCTTTGAATAGCAATTCCATTGATTTGAATTCCATAACACTGTTTGACCATATACTTTTCCCCTTTCCCATGAGGGCATGAGAAACAATAATGATCAGTTCTGGCTCTGCCTTCTCATCTCTGAGACAGCTTTTTCATTCTAGCACCCATCAGGGTGAATTAAAAAATGTGGTGGAGAATTATATTCCAGAGGAAATAGGAATTGTGGATGGGAACATACTCAGTGTTTTTTTTCTGGAAATGTCCTCATGTAGCACAGGGCTATAAGAGACCATTTAAATATATAAAAAGTAGGAAAAACAGCAGCAGCCTCTATTTTCAAAAGTAGAAAAATTATTGAACTTTGAAAAGGACGTAATTTATTTTATAAAAATGAAAATAGCAGTGTTTATGATTATGAACAAAGGTACACTAAGTGATATGAGCTGTAAAATCCTCTTAATGCTTTTGGACGCTCATTTGAGACCTTGTAGGACACTGTCCTCAGGCCTGAAACATTCTACCATGTTTCTCTGAGGCTGCTGTATTGCACTGATTGTGGTACCACCAAGGAATATTGAAGACATTCTCCTTAGTGAAGGGACATTTCTGAAACATTTCATGGAGGCTGTCTTCCACTGTGGTTTCCTGTGCAGACTGAACATAGCTATTTTCTGTTTAGTTACAGTTTCCTCCACTCTACTCATTTTAAGGACAAGGGATGAATGTGAATTAAAGGTCCAGGTCATGAGGAAGCAGGTCGTGACTGTCTCTAATGAGAGTATCACAGGATCAGAATTCATTGGTATCCTTACAATTCTTCTTCCGGAGATAGCATATGATGAGTTGAGAGGGATTCAGGTTAGACTTAACCAGATGTTCTCCATCAAAATAGTCAGAGGGTCTGTGTGAGTGTCTTTGCACATGCACACATAATTTATATAAAAATTAAATAAAAATCCCCCCAAAATCTGAAAAATCATCTTTTTCAGGAATTTATAATTGCAAAATCTTATACTGAAGATATTGAAAGTATGTATCCACAGTCCAATAGGGGGCATTGTGTACTTCTCAAAAATTGGTAAGACCTGAAATTAACTACTAACTCGAACTAAATCTCCTGGCCCAGGCTGACACCCAGAATCAGAGGTTACAGCACAGAAGGTGTTTCCTCAGAGCTGCCCCACCTTCCCAGGGAGTAGAATTTTTCCCTGGGCTGAAAAGATGTAATTTAGTGGTGATGGTGATAGTAAAAGACTCATACTGCAGCAAGTCACCATTTCCCCAGTACCCTGAAAACCCCAGAGACCAGCAGCATCTGTGAGTCCTGGGATCTTTGGAGATTTAAAGCATGAACTGGATACCTGTCTCATCCTCCCATATTTCCATGGTCTCTGTCAAGTTTCGATGAGATTAAAAAGGCCTGCCTTTGGAATGACTCCTCTCATTCCTTGCCTCGTTTTTAAATCTAACAGCTCTTTCTTTCAGGGTCTCCTCCACAGGCTGTGGTCACTCTGAAGAATGAGGGTCTCTAGCAGTTACTGATTGTCTCTTTCCACACTGGTTCCAGAACAAGCCTCTAGACTTTGATTACCTTAACAACTAACAGGCACTACCACTCTTCTATCACTTTTTATATTAAACCTTGTCTTCTTCGGTGGCTTAGAGTTACAAGACGGAAGACAGTGCTGAAGGCTACTGCATGCTATGCTACAGTGGTGCTCATCACAGTGAGACATATTAGGAGAATAAAGACAAATGAGTATTTGCTTGAGCTTGGGTATAAAAGTTGTCCTGTGATAATGGCATTCCATGACCAGGCACTGTTGCCATTGTAGGTTTAATTCTCCAAAGACAGGAATGCGAAGGGAAGTATCTCCCTTCATTTGTGTCTTAGTTAGAACAAAAAAGTAGAGATATTTGTCAACTGTTGCAATAGAGAATAAAAACATAAAACCAGAAGTAAAGTATTTTATTCCTCCCATATGCATTTGCTTGTAAGACTAGAGTCAACAGATCTTCAGAGAAAAGCATTTTCTGTGATGTTCTTTTTACAACTAGAGCAAAGTGGAGTAACAGTCCATTCTTATTTTATAGCTATTGGTATATTATCTCTCATTTGAAGAAAATAAAATTAATTTTAAGCTTTTAAAAATTATGAAACTATATATCTTTAATATATAATGACATTACAGTATATAGCACCTGTCATATAATAATATATGCTATTATATTTAACATATAATATGATTATCTTATGAATATATGTTGTTATATATAATTAATGTATAATACAGCCGATATACTATATATTACATATAAAATTAGTATATATCATTAGATGATATATGAATATTATATTAGAACAATATAGATGAAATAATTTCTTCTCTGACATTAGATTAACATGCTTCCCCTTAGGGAAGATATGGTGATGTGATAAATTTGACTACCATTGTATATAATCTCATTTTAAGATTGCAAGTACTATTACAGATGTGTTTAGTCAGATGAGCTCATGCTGAAGCACAGTGAGTCCCTGTGCTACCTAATATTGCTCTGAGAACATGGGGAGGTAGCATTGGATAGACATGATGACTGATGTGCATATAGGGCTCTGTAGCTGCTGACCAATGAAAACCTTAGATTGTTCACAAACATCAGGGACAAGGAGGGAAGAAAGAGGTGCCATAGGGTGCCTAGACAGCCATTTTGCATATCTGTTGTCCAGAAATAAGCATGTGATAATACAAGTCACTTGTTTTAACTCTCTCTTTATAGGTTGGTATGTTGTTGATGCAATCTCAAGGAACAAATTGGGCAATAATTTGTAATGTATTTGTTAATTTGCGCACATTTTTTAAATCTTCACTCCCATTTTATTAAAAAAGATATTGACATGTTGACTTGCTTTATGACTAAAAACAAACTCTAATGTTAAACAATTTTCAGTCTTAAATGATAAATATATTGCTCCTATTTCAATATTTTAGTATTGTAAGCAAGGGTACCATAGTGCAGCTTCTAGGAGATACCTTTTCTTCAATGGCATCCACCTGTGAAGGTGTGATCACACAAGTCTTACCTTGCTATTAGAATCTCAATTTTGAACAATTGGTGAAATATATAAAACTGAGGGACATGCCTGTTACTTTTAGTGGGAAACCTTAAGAAAGTTATTCCTGTCATATAAAGCACAGACTGGAATTCAGGATGTTTTTTTTTTTTTTTTGTTATACGTGGTAGTAGGAAACAGTAACTAAAGAAAAAGGAAAAGTTCATAACTTGAAAGACAATAGTTTGTAGCATGTGATAATTCAATACTTATTAAAACTCAAGATGCACATGGATCCTGTATATCTGTAGGTCTCAATTGGGGTCTGCCATCCTTTACTTGTGAAATCTTCTTTCCCAGGTAACTCACATCAATATATGAGTTTCAATAATATCAAAGAAACACCTAAGATAAACTCAAAACAACATGTGGGCAAAAAGAGTAGCAAAGTGATTTTGAAATTAATCATATGATTTTAAAATTATCACTTTATTTATTTATTTATTTATTTAATGATTGAATGTGTGTAAATACCACAGCATTGGTGTGACAGCTAAAGAACAACCTGTGTAAGTTGACTCTTTCCTTCCACAATGGTAGTTTCAGTAATCAACTCCCATTGTGAGACCTGACAAGTACTCTCTCATACTAGCCAAGTAGGCAGAGGCTAATAGTTCATTCATAGCCACCCTGACCCAAAATAACACACAGACACTGTTTTAATTGCAACATTGCTCTGCCAATAGCTTGGGCATATTTTTTTTTAGCTAACTCTTACATTAATTTAACCCATTTCTGCTATTCTGCGTATCACCAGAAGGCTCATGGTATACTAGTAAGTTTCGGAAATATCTGTCTCCTTCAGCAGCCATATGACATCTCTCTAACTCTGCCTTCTGCTTTCTATCTCTGCTTGTAACCCCCCTCTTGTTTTGGTCTATTCTCCCCTGTCATAAGCCAAAGAAGTTTCTTTATTCATTACCCAATAAAAGCAACGCATATACAGAAAGACTTTCACACTAGAGCCACCATACAGTTTAAAAAATTCTGAGTAGGAGACAATGTTCTATGCATGTATTCAACCAAGGAAAACAGAACCCTAGCTTCTTTCTTTCTTTCTT
>NW_004949141.1:326193-329784 GCF_000317375.1 Microtus ochrogaster
CTCTCTCTCTCTCTCTCTCTCTCTCTCTCTCTCTCTCTTTCTCTCTCTCCCTCTCTCTTCCTCTCTTCCATCCACCCTCTATCTCTCTAGTCTTTCTTTATTTTTTCTTTCTATTGTATTTGTCAATTAATATTTTGTCTTCAGATTCTCTTTTTAAATTCTTTCATGTAAAATATTTTGATCATATATTTTCCATTCCCCCAGATCCTTCCAGCTCTCTTCCCACCTAAATTCATTCTCTTTCAAGCAGATCAAAACAGAATTCCCCATACAAAAAATAAAGCAACAACAACAGAAAACCCAAAACAAAATCCACAAAGTAAAATGGGGAAATCAATCAGACTAAATAAAACAATACAAAAAGTACACACACACACACACACACACACACACACACACACGCACACACACACACACTTTATAGAGTCTGTTTACTATTGACTAACTCACTTTGTTATGTGGCCTGCCCTGCAGTGAGTTTGGTATTTCAGTAAGACTCATTGGAGATAACTGAATTTCCCTTTTCTGTGTTATCAATTACAAATAAATTTCAACTAAGGTTAAGATTATTTTATTCTATTTCTTTTTTGGTGGCATTTTGTCTGATTTGAACCTGTGCTCGTCTTAAATGCTTGCTTTCATAGTTTCTATGACTTAATATGTGAATCAGTCCTGTTGTGTCTGGAAGATACTGTTTTTTTGGAGCCATCAATCATATCTGTCTCTTAAGGACTTACCACACACCTGCTCTTCTGAAAATACTCTGATCCTGGCAGATTGGTTGTTTGACAAAGTCAGTCTAGGTATATTGTTCCTTTAACCATGTGTACATTAAAATATAACTGAGCAAATCCATATAGTCTTGACATTTCTCTTACTTCTGCCCAACCTCCCCAATGACTAATTTTTCTATCATGGTTCATTAATTCTTGCCTCCAATTTAGAGCTGTTTCCTTTTGTGAACTGTCTTTGAAAGATCAAGGATAGTCAGATAAATACTATATTTTGTATCACATAAGTCATAGGCAGGTATCACTGAGTGTTTTTTAGAAACCAACACACACAGACATCCTTTGTCAATACTCTACAATCCTTAAGGACAAATATAGGTCCACTCTGTTCTTGCTCCAACCTTTTTTCTTTATAATTCTCTTTAGTATTGCCATGTGATTTTCAATTATTTTATTTATAATGCATCAACAGAGTCACATAGTATAATATTTATTATTCTAAATACTATTATTCATCAGTGTGTCTCTGTGGGTCAATCTGCTGAGGAACCAAGTAGAGATAATACACCTAGATTCTTGAGCATTCTGAGAAGAAGCTCACGGAGTAAATTTTTCTGTCCTCAGCATAAGTAGAAAAAGCCCTTGAATAAAGAAATACTTATAAATTAAACTCTGAAACTTTGGTTCTTGAATTTCCTAAAGCTCTGACTCCTTAATACAGTTTCTAATTTGGTGGTGACCCAAACCATAGAAATTTTCATTGCTGTTTCATAAGTGTAATTTTCTACTGTTATTTATTATAATGTAATATTTCATCACCAGTATTTCTGATATATGCCTTCTGTCCTGTAGGGGGTCATAACACATAGGGTAAGAAAAATGGTCTACATAGTGTTCCCACTGGGGAGAAGAAAACTGAAGAGAAGATTCTAAATTCAGCCGCAGAGAAGGTAACTCTTTCTAACCTTAATCAGGAAATGCTTAGTAGAAAATGCTTTGGGAAAGTATGGTGTTCATAGACATGACAGACCTAAATCTAGTCAGTGGGGGTCCATAGGTTTCACTGAAGGATCTGGAGACTCTAAGCTGAGAACACATACATCTACTTTGTAACTGTTCATGATTCAATAGGCCCAGCAGCTGGACCACTGTGATCGCTTGGGCAGACTCAGGAGGAAGTGTCACCCAGATTTTAATGGCACAAACACCTAAGAAGGAATTTTCTTGACCAAGACAAATTTGAATATTTGCATGAAGGGCCCTGTCAGTTCTCTGAGAAATGTTAAAGGATAAGAGAGACCCACACCATGTCTGTCTCAGCAGAGCTTAGTGGTGTCTGCACGATGGCCTGGATTCCTCTCCTCTTCTTCCTCCTTCACTGTACAGGTAAGAAAAATCATCTGCACCCTAATGTCATTTCAGGGAAACCAAATGACAACAAGGTATGTTATCATCTCTTCTCTCACACCAGGAGATAATGTGTTTCTCTATTTCCAGGGTCTTTCTCCCAACCTGTGCTGACTCAGTCACCCACAGCCTCAGCCTCCTTGGGAGCCTCAGTCAAACTCACTTGTACCTTAAGTAGTGCACACAGCAGCTACAACATTGAATGGTACCAGCAACTGCCAGAAAAACCTCCTAAGTATCTGATGTTTCTTAGGAGTAATGGAAACTACAATAAAGGAGATGGGATCTCTGATAGCTTCTCTGGCTCCAGCTCTGGGGCTCATCGCTACTTAAGCATCTCCAACATTCAGCCTGAAGATGAAGGTGACTATTACTGTGCTACAGGTGATAGTAGTGGGTGACACAGTGACCCAGATAAATGAGGAAGCAGGACAGAAACTATTTTCCTCTCCTCCTAGCAAGACTGGCCTATGGTTTTGAAAAGGATCATCTGAATTTCTTACTTATCACACTCATTGGATATTTCCCTCTTATTACTCAAGGGGATAAATCATAGTTCTGCCTCTTGAGCTCCTTGTGAAAAAGAAGAAATGCAAGAATTGTATTGAGAGCAGTGCTCTGTAAAATTAATGACTATGAAAAAAATCAAATCTCATGTGTACAGAGCTAAGGAGGTGAGAACATTCTTTTTTGAAGTTAGAGAATTGGTTTTAAGGCTCTAGCTGTTACTCACCAATGTTCACAGTAATGTCTATTTGTTGCTTATAAGATGGCTCTCGGGCGGTGGTGGCACACGCCTTTAATCCCAGCACTCGTGAGGCAGAGGCAGGAGGATCTCTGTGAGTTCGAGGCCAGCCTGGTCTACAAGAGCTAGTTCCAGGACAGGCACCAAAAGCTACAGAGAAACCCTGTCTCGAAAATAAAAAAAAATAAAAATAAAGAAAAAAATAAAGATATAAGAGCTGGCTAGAAAAAAAATGGCTCTCTTCTCACATTCTCTAATTGTTTTAACTCCAGCAAATTCCTGAGGAGTAGTGTAAGAACATTTATGAGGCAGTGTGCTGGGGCCTCCTAGGCTCATGACAAAATAATAGAAACAGCTACAATGGTTGAGCATTGTCCTTAAATGTACACAAGCTTTTCAATATTGTTCCTGACACTCTGCTTTACTTAGTAAGCTTTCCCAGATATTTTTGAGGGAAGGATAAAATGACCACCATATGGTTTAGTCTCTGCAAAAATTTTTACATGTGACTTTTCTATATCAGCATTAAGACCTTCCTTTGTCCAAACTGAATCCATCTTTAAAATCTCACACTAGATATTGGACCAATAAATACAAAAAAATATACAATACCATAGGGAAACATCATGGGTGGCCTCTTGAAAGCCCCTGTGATGAATGTGGTCCATTCATTCTCAGGTACTGTGGAGAATGTGTCTCATCAGGAAA
>NW_004949141.1:330324-332228 GCF_000317375.1 Microtus ochrogaster
TCCATGTCTGTTGTTATGTCCCCCCTTTCATTTCTGATTTTGTTAATTTGGATATTCTCTCTCTGCCTTTTGGTTAGTTTGGATAAAGGTTTATCTATTTTGTTGATTTTCTCGAAGAACCAACTCTTTGTCTCTCGATTCTTTGTGTTGTTTTCTTTGTTTCTATTTTGTGGATTTCAGCTCTCAATTTGATTATTTTTTGCTGTCTAGTTCTCTTAGGTGAGTTTGCTTCTTTTTGTTCTAAAGTTTCCAAATGTTCTGTTAATTCACTATTGTGTGATTTTCCCAGCTTCTTTATGTAGGCATTTAGTGCTATGAACTTGCCTCTTAATACTGCTTTCATTGTGTCCCATAAAGTTGGGTATGCTGTGTGGTCATTTTCATTGAATTTTAGGAAGTGTTTAATTTCTCCCTTTATTTCTTCCTTGACACATTCATTCAGGTGAGCATTGTTTAATTTCCATGTGTTTGTGGGTTTTCTGGAATTAGTATTGTTGTTGACTTCTAGTTCTATACCATGGTGATCTGATAAGATACATTGGGTTATTCCAATTTTTTGTATTTGTTGAGGTTTGTTTTGTTACCAAATATGTATTCAATTTTTGAGAAGGTTCCATGAGGTGCTGAGAAGGTATATTCTTATCTGTTTGGATGGAATGAATATCTATAGATATCTGTTAAGTCCTTTGAGTCATAACATCTGTTAGTTCTCTTATTTCTCTGTTCATTTTTGTCTGATTGATCTGTCCAGTGGTAAGAAGGGAGTGTTGAAGTCTCCCACTATTAGTGTGTGTGGTTTAATATATGATTTAAGCTTTAGAAGTGTTTATTTGACTTATGAGTGTGCCCTTTTTGGGGGGGGTATAGATGTTCAGTATTGAAATTTCCTCTTGATGAATTTTTACTGTGACTAATATGAAATGTTCTTTTTGTCACTTTTGACTGATTTTAGCTTGAAGTCTATTTGGTTAGATATTAGGATAGCTACACCTGCTTGTTTCTTAGGCCCATTTGATTGGTATATTTTCCCCCAACCTTTTACTTTGAGATGATACCTGTCTTTGAGGTTGAGATGCATTTCTTGTATGCAGAAGAGGGATGGATTCTGTTTTTGTATCCAATATGTTAGCCTGTGCCTTTTTATAGGTGAGTTGAGTCCATTTACATTAAAGGGTATTAATGACCAGTAGTTGCTATCTCCTGTTAATTTAGTTTTCATCATTGGTGATGTTAATTTGTGCATTATTTTTCTTCTTCAGGATTTGCTGCAATGAGATCATCAATTATCTATTTTTTGTTTTGTTTTCTTTGTGTGTGTGTGTGTGTGTGTGTGTGTGTGTGTGTAGCCATCTTCCTTGGTTTGGAGTTTTCCTTCTAGTATTTTGTGTAGGGCTGGGTTTGTGACTAGGTGTTGGTGAAATCTAGACTTGTCATGGAATATCTTGTTTTGTCTTTCTATGGTGATTGACAGTTTTCCTGCGTATAGTATTCTGAGTTGGTATCCATGGTCTTTTAATGTCTGCATAGTGCTTGATCATGACATTCTGGCTTTCATTTTCTCCACTGAGAAGTCAGGTGTAATTCTGAAAGGTCTATCTTTATATGTTACTTGGCAAATTAAACAGACCTATATCTGCTGAGCAATAAGACACCAAAAGAAATCAAATTCTCACTGTTTGCTGATGATATATAATTTACATAAGTGATCCCAAAAATTCTACCAAGAAACATCTACAAATCATAAACACTTTCAGCAATGTAGAATGATGCCAGATTAACTAAAAAAAATCAGTAGCCTTCCTGTACACAGATGATAAAAGGGCAGGGGAAGAAATCAGAGAATCAATACCCTTCACAATAACCACAAATAGCATAAAATATCTTGGAGTAACTCTAACCAAACA
>NW_004949141.1:333658-345199 GCF_000317375.1 Microtus ochrogaster
GATTGAAGAATGGATAAGAAAAATGTAATACATTTACACAATGGAGTACTACACAGCAGAAAACATAACAACAGCTTGAATTTTGCCTGAAAATGGATGGAGATAGAAAACATTATTTTGAGTGAGGTAACCAAGCACAGAAAGACAATTATCACATGTACTCACCCATAGGTGGTTTTAAAACATAAAGCAAAGAAAGCCAGCCTACAAACCACAATCCTAGAGAATTTAGACAACAGTGAGGACACTAAGAGAGATATACATAGATCCAATCTACATGGGAAGAAGAACAGTGGGAGCATGGAGACCTTGGGGAAGGATTGAAGGGGTAGGTGAGAGGCAGGGAGGGGACCAGAGAAAAATGTAGAGCTCAATAAATATCAATAAAAAAGAATGTATGTAAATAACATTTTTATTGAAGCCCTACTAGACATGGGTTTGGATGTAAGTATCATTGCTGCAGAATCTTGGTATCTGAATTGGTCTCTTCAAGAGGAAAATGTTCAGTTGTTAGGAATTGGAACCTTCTCTCAGGTAAAACAAATCATGAGATGGTTATAATGCATAGGCCTTAGAATTCTATTGTATTTGTTTTTGAAGAGAAATCTAGAAAATGGTCAATGGTGACAGATCTTACAGCTATCAACAAGGTTATTCAACCTATGGGCCTTCTACAGTCTGGCATCCCTCTGCCTTCTCTGCTACCAAAGTTATGGCATCTCATAGTTGTTTATTTAAAGGATTGTTCCTTCACTTATACCTTTATAAAAAAAGGATAGAGAAAAATTTGCCTTCATAGTGCCTACTTATAATAATTCTGAGCCTACTAAGATATATCAATGTGCCATTATCCCACAGGCAATGCTGTGCCAATACTTTGTCAGTCAGCCATTGTAAATAATAAGTAGGGAAATTCCTAGGTCTATAATATATCATTAGATGGATGAATTTTGTTACCTGATTCAAATGCAGATACTTTAGAAAGGATGTTTGAAGAAGTAAAAAAAAAAACTTTTGCCTAATTGAGGATTAAAAATTACTCATTTAAAAATTCAAAAAGGATATGCTGTTAATTACTTAGGTTACAGAATAGGTTACAAAAAATTAGAATTCAAAAGGCAAAAATTAGGAGAGACAAGTTGTAGACTCTTAATGACTTACAAAGATTATTAGGAGTCCATTTCCATTCTATGACTGGCCATTGGGATAACACCAGACGTAATAGTTTATTGAAACAATACCTTGAATGGTGATAAAGACTTGAATAGTCTCAGAGAATTAACAGCTGAAACAGAAAAGGAATTCACAATTGTTGAAGAGAAATTACAGGAGGCACATGTGGATAGGGTGAATCCAAATCTTAGTTGTATCTTAGTCATATTGCCTTCCAGAATTTCTCCTACAGGACTTCTAATGCAGAAGGATGATGTTATCTTAGTAAAAAACTAAAAACTTATGTGGGAAAAGTCTCTGAATTAATTATAAAAGGTAAATTGAGACTTTGTCAATTAACAGGTATAGACACAGTGAGATTATAGTGCCTTTCACTACTGATAAAATAAAAAGGTTATGGGAAGACAATGAACCATGGCAATTGTGCTATTTTTTTGGAGAAATTAATAGCAATTATCCCAAAAGTGATAGACTAAAACCTTATAAAGAAGACTTATTGGATTCTTCCCCAAATTCTATAAAATGCTCCAATAACTAGAGCCCATACATTTTATACTGATGCAAATAAATCAGGGAAGGATGTTAACAAATCAGAAGAATTAAGTAAGGTGGAACAAAACCATTATAATTCTGTCCAGAAGGCAGAATTATATGCTATTCTTATGGTACTAAGAGATTTTAAAGAACCTTTTGATATAGTTACTGATTCACAATATGCAGAAAGAGTTGTCTTGCATATTGAAACTACTGAATTTATATGAGATGATAGAGAATTGACTTCATTGTTTATTCAGGTACAAGATAGAATCAGGAATAGTCTTTGCCCTATATGCATAACACAATCTGATCCCATATGTGTTTGTCAGGTCCTCTAGCCCAAGGTAATGAAGAAGTTGTTCAATTATTGATTGGAACTGTGTTGCAGGCCTCTGAATTTCATAAAAAAAACATTGCGTCAATAGCAAAGGTTTAAAGAAAGAGTTTCCTATTACATGACAACAAGCTAAGGAGATTATAAAGAGGTGTCTTACTTGCTCTATCTTTAACCAAACACCATTGCCTGCAGGGAGTAACCCAAAGGGTACTAAGAGAAATGAAATCTGGCAGATGGATGTGTTCCACTTTACAGAATTTGGAAAATTAAAATATGTGTACCATACCATAGATACGTATTCAGGTTTTCAATGGGCTACTGCCCTGAGCTCAGAAAAGGCTGATTCAGTAATCACACATTTATTAGAAGTTATGGCCATCATGTGCATTCCTGAACAATGTACAGACATACAATGATCCGGCATATGTATCTAAGACAATAAAATGATTATTTGTCTATTATAATATAAAGCACATTACAGGTATACCAAATAATCATACAGGTCAGGCAGTTATAGAAAGGTAAAACTCAACTATAAGGAATATGTTAAACAAACAAAAATTGATGATAAATATCCCCCAAATAGATTATATAATGCTTTATTAACCTTGAATTATCTTAACACTAATGAGAAAGGAACAACAACAGCAGGGAGGAATTCGATAATGGAAAAAAATTTCTGAATTGAATCAACTAGTGTATTTCAAGTATGTGTTGATCTCACAATGGAAACCAGAAAATGTGTTATGTTGTGGAAGGGGTTTCACTCTTGTTTCCACAGGAGAAGAAAAACTATGCATACCATCAAAATTAATAAAGATTTGCTTTGAAAAGGAGAAACCTATTGAAACAGAGAAATGACAGCTAATCCACAACAGTGACAGCCGTACAGGTGGTAAGGAAAGCATATAGGGTTAGGGCAGGGTTCTTCTCTTATCTTTACAGAAAAATACACATCTTCAAATAATTCAAGAGTCCATGGAAGTTGAATGCCAACAGAAGGAAAAATATCTATCCACTAAGGATCATAGAGAAAAGGAATATGTTTTATTAGGTGAGATAATTGATACACATAAATTTAAACATATATAAATTTATTAATAAATATATAGATCTGGCTTTGGAGATGGACAATGGCTCTGTCCTTCCCTAATTTCAAGCATGTTATTAAAAGAAAATATCAGAGTTTTTATCTCATGTCAGGAGTCATCTCTATGGGACAGAAAGAAAAAATAACTTAGAAAAAAATTACTTTTCTTCATACCTATTTTTGTCTCTATCATATCTTTCATTGAGTATATATGTCTGTTTAAATAATGTCTAATTTTTTCACAATGAACAATGAATTTTCCTGCAGTAATCTTTAAAATTTCTAGAAGGAACATGGGGCATCACAACAACAACTCCACCTGGTAGGTTTGATGTCACGATGCTAATAGCACTACAATAAGACTTGTTTCGGGGTACCAGCTGCTCAAGATGATTCCAACTTGGGTAGCTGAAATGGTGCACTTTTTTTTCTTGTTTTGGCCAGAACTCCAAATAGGAACCTCATAAAAACCCTACTAAATGCTCAGAGACTATTTGCAATTATATGAGACAGTAATCTTGGAACTTAAACATCATTTTACTTTCATGGGATCCCACAGAAAGTACATTGCTCCAATGACAGTTGGAAATAATTCTAGAAGATGATGCACCCTCTTCCAAAAAATTTTGTCCTCAGGGTAAGGGACATGGTTTAGGGGTTGATTATAACTGTTATAGGAGTGGGCATTGGGGGAAATTATGTTGGCTCAGAGATATTTTGAAACAAAGAGGGTGAAAATTGGATGGGATAATAGCTTATTCACACTAATAATAATAGTGAGTAATGGAGTGAATACTTGTGAGCTATTATTTACAATGGTATAGATTCTTGTATATTGATAAAAACTTAAATTATATTGAATATGTTCCTATTGTTGTCTATAATATTTGTATACCTAGGCAATATACATTTCTCCCTCTGATAAAGATACTTATATATTGTTTACATTTTGATATCATTGTCCTCATTTGTTACATAGTTGTTTAAAAATTGTTTAATATTCTAATATGAAGCCATAGTCTTTAAGTTATGCAAGTATTAAGTATTATAGGTCAATAGTCATCCATGTTTGTCATACTTATAGTTAGACTAACTAGATTCTTTAGATACATAGAGATTGTATTCTGCATAGATAGTCAATCTTCAACCACTTCAAAGAGCTGTAGAATATTACATTTAAATAACCAAGGATTCTGTTGATATGAGACAGGATTGCTCCTGGCAGAACTAATCTATTCCCGAGAGAATTTTGAGCAATGAAAACACTCCACTTGGAGCTTGTTTTCTTCTTGTTAAAACTTGCCTTTGAGCAAAGAACTGCCCATGCATTGACCACAGACAAAATAGCTGGATACAAGATAAAAGACTGTCAAGTCTTGCCAAGACAGGATAAGATGGTTTTGAAAAATTACTGCTTCTGAAAATGTTTTGTCAATTACTCTAGGCCTTAGCTAAAGTTGGTTGCTCCAACATTGCAAATGAGACTTTGGGTTATTGACCAAGTAGCCAGTTGTCTCTGTCATTTGTTGCACATTTTGGAAGTTGCTTGATTGCACTTCCTGCTTACTCAAGTAATATTGTTTCCCTTCTTGGATCTTTGATAGGGTGGAAAACTAGATAGCTGTAGTTAATTTCCTCTCATGACTTGGCCAAGTTATTTATTATACAAGACTTAAACTCATTAGGATAGGATAATTTTGAAACATTTATCACATTTCTTGCTTGATATATTTGTTCTTATTGTATATAATTTTGTATTAGGCTTAGAACTCTTTTATTTAAACAAAATTGGGAGAGGATGTAGAAATTCCTGCAGCCAATAGCCTTTAAGTTACCTGCCCAGTGCGAGGTGGCCTCATATACTATAGTTGCTGATGCAAAGGGTGTGTCCAGGCTCTCTCTCTGTTTTCCAGGCTTCTGAAATTGGTTGCTGTTCTGTGTTTGAACAGATGATTTGATCTATGAGCCTACCCCTAAATAAATAACCTTTTGTTATACTGAGTGATTGCCCAGTTAGCCAGTTGTCTCTGTTGTCATTTGTTGCGCATTTTGGAAGTTGTTTGTTTTCACTTCCTGCTTAGTCAAGTAATATTGTTTCCTTTCTTGGATCTTCTATGGGGTTGAAGACTAGATAGTTGTAGCTACTTTTATATCATGACTTGTCCAAGATATTTTTTATAAAAGAATTAAACCTATTAGAATAGGATAATTATTGAATATGCTTGTTTTTATTGTATATAATTTTGTATTAGACTTAGAACTCTCTTATTTAAAGAAAAAGGGGAGGTGCTGTAGGAAATCCTAGAGCCTGTAACCCTTAAGTTATCTGCCCACTGGGGCATGGCCTTTTATACTATATATGCAGATGTAAAACATGCATCGGGCCTCTTTTCTGGCTGCAGGATTTGGTTGCTGTTCTCTGTTCCAGCAGATGATTTTGACTTGTGAATCTACCCCTAAATAAATAACCATCTATTATTCTCTATTCTGAGATAGTGTGGGATATTTTAAAGCGTCCTTCTTCACAGTCAGTGGCCCAACAACCTGCCAAGTCACATAACTGTCACCCATATTCAGAGGGCCTGATTCGATCTTATGCAGGTTGCCCAGCTGTTAACCCAGAGTCAGTGAGTTCCCACTAGGGCAGGTCAGCAGGTTCTTTGTGTTTCCCCATCAATTTTCCAATTCACACAGACACTGAGAGAAACAATAAATGGTGCCTCCTGAAACTGAAAAGCTTCTGTAAAGCAAAGGACATGGTAAACAAGACAAAATGACAGCCTGTAGAATGGGAAAAGATCTTCACTAACCCCACATCAGACAGAGGTCTGATCTCCAAAATATACAAAGAACTCAAAAAATTGGTCATCAAAAGAACAAGTAATCCAATAAAAAAAATGGAGTACAGACCTAAACATAGAACTTTCAACAGAAGAATCTAAAATGGCTAAAAGACACTTAAGAAAATGTTGAACATTTTTAGTCATCAGAGAAATGCAAATCAAAACTACTCTAAGACTTCATATTATACCTGTAAGAATGAACAATATCAAAAACACTGATAACTTGCTGGAGAGGTTGTGGGGAAAAGGGAACACTTCTGCATTGCTGATGGTAATGCAAGCTGGTACAGTTTCTTTGGATGTCAGTGTGACGATTTTTCAGAAAATTAGGAAACAGCCTTCCTCAAGACCCAGTAATACCACTTTTGGGTATATCCAAAGCATGCTCAATCATGCCATAAGGACATGTGCTCAACTATGTTCATAGAAGCACTGTTTGTCATAGCTAGAACCTGGAAAAAAACCTAAATGTTCCTTGACTAAAGAATGGATAAGTAAAATGTGGTACATTTACACAATGGAGTACAACACAGATGGAAAAAAATAATGACATCTTGAATTTTGCAGGACATAAGGCATATTCCTTTTTGTTTGGTGATCCTTTCTGGATAGCTATCATTTCCTTTTTAGGCATCCAAGTATCCAGTGCCTCTTGACTTTGTAAAGATGTGTATTTTCCTGCAAAGACAAAAACAGAACCATGCACTGTTACAAGGAGTAGGTCCCCTTGTTTGTCCAGGCTGCCTGGCAACTTACACCCAAAATAACCACACAGAAACTGCATTAATTAAAACACTGCTTGGCCATTAACTCTAACTTTGTATTTGCTAACTCTTACATATTAGTTTAACCCATCTCCATTAATCTGTGTATTGCCATGTGGCAGTAGTTTACCAGAGATTCTAATCAGCATCCATCTCAGGCACAAGATCTATGGCTTCTCTTTGACTCTGTTCTTCTTCCTCCCAGCATTTAGTCTTGTTTTCTCCACCTACCGAAGTTTCACCCTATCAACTAGGCCAAGGCAGTTTTTTTATTCATTAACTAATGAAAGCAACACACAAACAGAAGGAACTCCGACACTACTACCCCAACCCTTATGAGGTTTCCTTAGCATCTGTATGGTTGTCACCTCTGTAGCTGTCATTTCTCTTTCTCAAGAAATTTCTCTTTTTCAAACTGAATCTTTATTAGTTTTGATGGTATCCATAGCTTTTCTTTTCATGGAAACAAGAGCAAAACCCCCTCCCAAAAGTAGCACATCTGCTTTTATTATAAGGTCAACACATTTTTGAAATAAACCAGATGATTTAATTCAGAAATTTTTTCTATTATCCAACATCTCTTTGTTGCTGTTGTTCCTTTATCATTAGCTTAAGAAAATTTAAGGTTAATAAAGCATTAAGCAATCTATTTCTGGAGGTATTTTTCATCCCTTTCTGTTTGTTTAACATCCTTTATAGTTTGATTTGATCTTTTTTATAACTGCCTGACCTATAGGATTATTTGGTATACTTGTAATATGCTTTACATTGTAATAATAGACAAAAACTGTTTCGTTTTCTTGGAGACATATGCTGGACAATTATCTATCTTCATTTATGCAGGTATACCCATGATGGCTATAAATTCTAATACATGCATGACTAGTGAATCAGCTTTTTCTGAGATCAAAGCATTTGCCCATTGCAAACCTGAATAAGTGTCAACGGTGTGGTGTACATATTTTAATTTTCCAAAATCTGCAAAGTGAAACACATCCATCTGTCAGATTTCATCCCTTTGTGTACCCTTTGGATAACTCCTTCAGGTAGTGGTGTTTCATTATAGGAAGAGTAAGTAGGACATCTCTTTATAATCTCCTTAGCTTGTTGTCATGTAATAAAAACTCTTTCTTTTAAGCCTTTGCTATTGACATGATTTTTCTTATAAAATTTGGAGTCCTTCAGCACACTTCCAATCAATAGTCGATCAATTTCTACATTATCTTGTGCTAGAGCACCTGGTTGACACACATGGGATCAAATGTCTGCTATATATATAAAGAAAATCCTGTTTCTGAATATATCTTAAACATGAATGGTAGAACTTCAGCCATTTCAATATGCAAAACAACTCTTCCTGCATATTGTCAATCAATTGATCTCAATCTATTGAGAGCTTCTTTAAAATCCCTTAATACAATGAGAATTACATATAATTCTGCCTTTTGGACAGATAGAAAATTGTTATCCAAGTAATGGTAAACTATAGATTAAAGGAATTGTTTACATATTATTTCCCCTGGCTGACTTACAAAGTATTGGCTTGGGGTGGAACTATTGAGCATACCCTATGAGAGGATGATCCCTTGGCATCTCCTAGTAGTGCCTAGAAGTAGGCTCTGTGAAAACGAATTTTTCTCTGTGCTTTTCTTGTAAAGGTATAGTGGAGAAGTAATCTTTCAAATCAGTAACTATAAGAGGCCATCCTTTTAGTAATAGAGAAGGCAGAGGAATTCTAGATTGCAGAGGGCACATAGGTTAAATTATCTTGTTGACAGCTCTTAGATCTGTCACCTTTCTCCAATTTACAGATTTTTTAAACAACATATACAGGAGAATTCCAAGGACTGATATTCTTCAATATGGTGGGCATCAACTTGTTCCTGTTCCAGCTGTTTTAAAGCCTGCAGTTTGTCTTCTGTTAAAGGCCACTTTTTAACCCATATTTGTTTCTCAGTTAACTATTTTAAAGGTATGGCCATTGGTACTTCTAAAGGTTTGTTAGATGCTTTGTGCTCTTGTACAGCCTATGTTGCTGGTGACCTTTGTATATAGTACCTTATAAAGTCCTTCCCAGAAATATGAATTTCTAGGACTACAGGAATATTAATCTGAGCATTTCATTGTTACAGCAGCTCACCACCTCATAAATTCACTATAGTATTAGCCACATACAGCCTCAGTCTTTCTCTGTCCTTCTGACCTAATACATTTAACCCATCTTGTGTTTTGTTTTACTTGATATAGGGTTTATATTCCTAGAAATTGAACATCTGTCTCTTCAAGAGGCCAATTTGGAAGTCAAGATTCTGGAGTAATGATACTTACTGTCACCTGTGTCTATCAAACCCACAATTACAATGCCATTTATACATATTCTTAGCTTTCATCTTTGATTATTTATAGAAGTCTGCCAGAATATATGTTTCCTATTTCCTATTGGAATTATTGATTCATCATCCATGTTTATCTTATGACCCAGAACAGTATGTTTTTTTCAGCAGGCACTGGATTTTTAAATTTTTCCTTCACGGTGACTGGGAATAACTGGTCCACTTTTGATGTAAGGACCTGTGAGAGGCTCCCCAAGTAATTTCTTGAATGTATTGGGTTGCCTTGTCTGACCTACCTGCCTCTGCTTCCTGAGTGCTGGGACTAAAGGTGTACACCACCATCACCTGGCTCAATGGTACTTTTAAATCAATATATAATGGATTTGGATTGTTTTTTCCACAGTCTTTCTGATATGCACATTCCTCACTTCTACCAAAAAAATGCAAGATATAATTTTGTCAGATTGACTGTGTTAGCAATAATTTACTTTAGGCTCTTTATATCATGAACATTTTTTCATTGTCCTTCAACTGTAGCAAATATTTTAGCTGGATATATTCATTTAGGTTGTCAATCATTGATGTTTAGGATTTGGAATGGATTGATCCTGACTGTTCTGTGTCTCAAAGTTTCCACTGAGAAATCAGGCATTTATTCTTAAGGGGTTTTCTTTATATGTGTCTTGTGTTGTTTTACTTCCAAATTTCAGTACATTTTCCTTGTTTCCTGTACTTGCTGTTTTAACTGTGATATGCCATGGTGATTTTCTTTAGCTTTTCTTTTCTATCTTTCTCTCAAACAATACCCCATCACAGCTTTCCCTCCCTTCACTCCTCCCCAATTACTTCCTACCTCCCCTCTCCTTCAGATTCATTGCTCTCTTGTTCTCCTTCATAAAAGAGCAGGGCCCCCAGTGATTAGCTAAACTTGGCCTAACATGATGCAGAAAGAATAGGCATATACACTCATATTAAGTTGGTACAAGGCAATGCAACAGGAGAAAATAAGTCTCACAAAAAGTAAATAGTCAGAGACACCACCACTCTCATTGTTAGTGAACAAAACGCCAAGCTATAGAACCACAGCATGTACCCAGGGGTCCAGTGCAGACCCACACAGTCTCCTTGATTGCTACTTGAGTCTCTTTGAGCCCCAATGAGCCCTGCTTAGTTAATTGTGTGGCTGTGTTCTCCTTTATTCCTCTACCACTCATTGTTCTGCCATATTTTCTACCCCTTCTCTGGAATTCCCTGAGTTCTTCCTTCTATTTGACTGTGGATGTCTGTGTCCACCTTCATCAGATATGGTAAAAATGATAACAATTGGGTTATCTATTGATTCTATCAGAATAGCAGAATAACATTAGGAATTGCTGCATTTACTTTGTGTGTGTGTGTGTGTGTGTGTGTGTGTGTGTGTGTGTGTGTGTGTGTGTGTGTGTGTGACTGGAGGAGAACTGATTCTATCCTATAACTTTGAACTATCTAACTTCTGAATTCTGGCCATTTAGGGGGGAGAATAAGGCATGGATTCCCTTTTGTGGTGTGTTCATTAGCTTAAACCAGTCATAAGTTTGACACTCCAACATGCTCTGTGCAAACATTTCCAGGTACATTTTGCAGGTAGGTCAGGTTTAAATCATAGATGTTGTGCCTGGGTTCCTGTCCTAGTCCCAGAACTGGTAGCCTAACATGGTTACTAATGATGAGTGGTTCATGCTCCATATTATCTGCTACTTGGAGTCCTTGCTAGTGTCAAGCTCAGAGGTTCCTATAAGTTTTTACTACACTGCACTAAAATTTCATATTGCCCCCCAAATGCCCAAGTAGTTCAGTCTTTTCTACACACAGTTCTCTCCCTCTCTCATGTAATTCCGCCTGTTCCCATCCTCTCATAAAATATGTTCAATTTACCCTTCTAATCCAACCATTCCAGATTTCATAATGCCCTTTTTTCAAACATCTGTGCAATACAGCATAGAGTTCTCCTTCATAAAAGAGCAGGCCTCTCAGCGTGATCAAACTTGGCCTAACAATGTGCAGTAAGAATAGGCATATACCATCTTATCAAGTTGGTACAAGGAAATGCAGTAGGAGAAAATAAGTCTCACAAGAAGGCAGGTAGTCAGAGAGACTCACACTCACAATGCAACAAAAGCCCCAAGATATGGAACCACAGCATGCACCCATAGGACTAGTGCAGACTCATGCAGGCTTCTTGATTACTACTGGAGTCTCTGTAAGCCCCTATGAGCCCTGCTTAATTAATTGTATGTCTGTGTTTTCCTTTATTCATATACCCCTCTGGGTTCTACAATTGTTTCTACTGTGGTTGTCTGTGTCTGTCTTCATCAGATGTGGTAAGAAGCTCATGCAATGACACTTGGGCTAGCTACTGATTCTATGGGCATAGCAGAATAACATTAAAAATCACTGTATTTTCTGTGTCTGTGTCTGTGTGTAT
>NW_004949141.1:345299-350920 GCF_000317375.1 Microtus ochrogaster
AGAGAGAGAGAGAGAGAGAGAGAGAGAGAGATCTTAATCTGCCCTATATATCAGAGCCATCTAGCTTCTGGATCCTGGACATTTAGTAAGAAGCTTTAAGCATGGGCTCCTTTTTGTGGTGTGGTCCTAAGGTTAGACCAGTCACTGGTTGGACATTTCAACATGCTCTGACAAACACTGCGCAGTCCATTTTGCAGGCAGGGCAGGTTGTAGCATGTTAAAATCCTCAACAAAATACTTTCGAACTGAGTCCAAGAACAAAGCAAAGAGATCACACACCATGATCAAGTAGGCTTTATCCTACAGATATTTTCAGCAAATGAAAATCAGAAATTTAATCCACTAAATAAACAAATATAGTTAAAAATTTATCATCATCATCATCATCTTTAGATTGTCAAAAAATCATGAGAATTATCTATTGTGATTGTATTGGATGTTTAAGGTGTGTCTTGCAGATGTATGGATGAGTATATTTTTGGGTTTTGGCCGCTTTCTTCCATGATCTTCTTGCTGATCTGGTATATGTCATTTACTTGGGAACTTTTTCCCTCACCTAGGCCTATATATTGAAAGTTTGGGTTTTTCATGGTATCCAACATTCCCTGAATGTTTTTTTCCTTATTAAAGAATTACCATAGATTTTCTTTATTGTTTTATGTGTTCTCTCTGTTATCTTCATTTAGATAAATATTATTTTTTATGTTTTTCCTTTGAACCCTCTAGTGGTACATTGACTATACCTTTTCTTTTGTTTAGAAGACTTTATTCATTTATATTATGTATATGATTTCTCTATCTGCCTGTCTGCTCTAATGGCAGAAGATGGTATCAGATTTTAAAATAGATGGTTGTGAGCTACCTGGTAGCTACTGGGAATCAAACTCGGGACCTCTGGGTGAAAGGGAGTGCCCTTAAATTCTTAATCCTTTCTCTAGGCCTCACCGAATATTTATATTTTAAATTTATTTTAGTGTGATTGCTGTTAAGTTTCTCTATATTTTTAGTGAAACTAATTCTCAAATTTAGGGTGTATTTTGTAAATTTCATGAGCTTTATTTTTGTGTTTTATGTGGCATCCCAAGGAAACCTTAATTTTTATCTACTTAAGTTCACTTTTTATTCATTTCATTGAGCTATTTCTCTCTCTTTATTATCAGTTTTCTCTAGGAAATCTTTCATTAATTATATAATTATTCATTTATTCTCTTTCCTATGTTTCATCAAAGTCATTCCCATTGACAAACATTTCCATTGTATTTGTAGATTTTGGAGAGGAGATACTCACTTTATTTTTTACAACATTTGTATTTCTGCAATGAGATATGGGCATCAGTCTTTTTGGTAATTCTGTGCCTGATATGGACAGAGCACTTTGGGGCAGAGGAGAGGTTATGCGGGCATGTGAAGCCTAGAATGGAAATGGCTTAATATAATGAAGTAATGTAGATTGAGGGGACTGGAATGCTGTGTAGGATTTGTGTTCTTGTTCAATTTGGTTTGTAGAGTATAGGTGGCTGGGTAGAGAGTTTGGAATTTTATAGGCAAGGTCTGAGTTTCAGATTTAGGTAGGGTATACCCTGACTGAGGTCTAGAGTTTGATTTTGATACATGCCTGTGTGGTTGGAGTTGGCCAGAATCATGGATGCAGGACCACAGCTGATCTTGAGAGTTGGGAAGGTTAAGTGGTGGGGAGTTTCATGCAGACTCAGTGGGTTAGAGTATGGAGAAAAATGTTGGAGTATTGATTGTGTAGATAGGTTTGATGTGATATCAAGATTTCAGATTTTTTTAAAAATGATTCTATTCATTCTTTGAAATTGCCATATCTTTATCCAATGTATTTCAGTCTGGTATCTACATTGCTCTTCTTTTCATAAATTAACCCTATGATTCCTCATTTCCTTATTTGACTACTTCAAGTACTGTTTTTTTATTATTATTTTTATGGTTTGCATTAGCCAAGTAAGTCTAGGTAGTACTATTCATGGATAAACTTTATGCTTCTGCCCACTGAGACATGGGAAAGATGGTATTGACCATATTACCCTCCAAATTGCAATGCATTCTCCTACTGACAATCAGCAGTCCAGTACCTACTTAGCTGATAAGGGGTACCTCACTCACATTGGAATTTTGACATAAATATTCTCATATAATCCTTCTTTAGGCAACAACTTCTGCTGTAAATTAATGTTTATCAATTATGTCCTAACCAGGAAAAAAATTCAGTTCTCTTTGTGCTTCTGACGTACTACAAGTGTACTTTGTGTTTCTGTTTCCTTAATTTTTTTTATTTTTTTAAAGAAAACAAACTATCTTGTTTTATTATACATACCAATCCAAGTTTCCACTCCCTTCTCTCCTCCCATATCTTTCACATACCCTCACCCCACCCTTATCTTCTCTGCAGAGAGGGTAAGGCACATTTCTTTGGGGAAGGTACAAGGCCCTCCCTCCTATATGTAGGCTAAGCAAGGTATTCACCCAGAGAGAATAGGTTCTCAAAAAGTAGTAGGGATAAACTCTGGTTCCACTGCTAGTGGCCCCTCAGTCTGTCCCAGCCATGCTACAGTAAACCACATTCAGAAGGGCTAGTTTGGACTTATGCTTGTCCCTTCCCAGTCTGGCTGGTGTTGGTGAGCTCCAATTAGCTCAGGTATGCTGTATCAGTGTGTGTATCCATCATGGTCTTGACTTCTTTGCTCATATTTTCATTCCACCTACTCTTCAATTGGACTTTGTGAACTCAATCCAATGCTCTAATGCAAGTCTCTGCTGCTCTTTCCATTAGTTTCTGGATGAAGGGTCTATGATGATATTTAAGATATTCATCAGTCTGACTATAGGGCAAGGCAAATTCAGGTTCCCTCTCTATTGCTTTGGGTCTTAGCTGGTGTCATCCTTGTGGATTCCTGAGAATTCCTCTAGAGCCATGTTTCTTGCTGACCCCATAATGGCTCCCTCAATAAGGCTATCTCTTTTCTTGCTCTCATCTCTGTTCATCCTCCACCTTGACTATTCCGTTCCTTCAAGTTCTCCCCACCCTCCCTTCTCTCCTCCTCTTCCTCTTCCAACTTCCCTTCTCCCCCAAACACCATGCTTCCAATTTTGTATTTAAATCTTGTCTACTTTGACTTTCCAGGTGTTTCTATATATGTTTTTCTTAGGTTTCACCCTATTACTTATCTATTCTAGGATCATATATTATAAGCACAATGCCTTTTGTTTATACTTATGAGTGAGTCCATACCATATTCATCTTTTGAGGTAAAGGTTAATTCACTCAGGATAATGTTTTCTAGTACCATTCATTTGCATGCAAATTTCAAGATGTCATTGTTTTTTTTTTTTTTTATCGCTGAGTAGTACTCTACTGTGTAAATGTGCCATATTTTCTAAATCCATTCTTTGATTGAGGGGCATCTAGGTCATTTCCATGTTCTTGTTATTGCAAAATATGATGCTGTGAATACAGTTGAACAAATTCCTTTGCAGTATGATTGAGCATCTTTTGGGTATATATCCAAAAGTGGTATTGCAGGATCTTGAGGTAGGTTGATTCCCAATTATATGAGAAACCACCATACTGATTTCCAAAGTGGTTGTATAAGTTTATATTCCCACCAGCAATGAATGAGCATTCCCCTTACTCCACATCCTTTCCAGCATATGCTATCATTGGTGCTTTTGATCTTAACCATTCTGACAAGTATAAGATAGTGCCCCAGGGTGGTACTGATATGCATTTCACTGAATGTTAAGGATGTTGAACTTTTCCTTAAGTGTCTTTTGGCCATATGAGATTCTTCTGTTGAGAATTCTCTATATAGTTCTTTACCCTGTTTTTAAATTGGGTTATTTAGAATTTTGATGCCCATTTTTCTCGAGTTATTATATATTTGGGAGATCAGTCATTTGCCTGATGTGGGTTGGTGAAGATCTTTTCTCATTCAGTAGGTTGATATTTGGTCTTATTGACTGTTTCCTTTGCTTTACAGAAGCTTCTCAGTTTCAAGAGATTCCATTTTTTTGTCATTGCTCTCAGTATCTGTGATAATGGTGTTATACTTAGGGAGGAGTCTCCTGTGCCCATGCATTGAAGGTTACTTTCAACCTTCTCTTCTATCAGGTTCAGTGGGGTCAGATTTATACTGAGGTCTTTAATCCATCTTGGAGTTGAATTTTTTTTTTTGCATGGGGATAGATAGGGATCTTTTTCATTCTTCTGCATGTTAACATCCAGTTGTTGCAGCACTATATGTTGAAGATGCTTTCATCTTCCATCATATAGTTTTAGCTTCTTTGTCAAAAATCAGATGTTCATAGGTGTGCGGATTAATATCTAGTTCTTCAATTTCATTCCATTGGTCAACCTCTCTGTTTTTATTACAACACAGTTGTTTTCATTACTGTAGTTCTGTAATAGAGGTTGATGCCAAGAATGGTGCTGCCTCTTGAGGTTCCTTTATTGTACAGGATTGTTTTGACTATTCTGGGTCTTTTGTTTTTCCATATAAATTTCAATATTGTTCTTTTAAGTTCTGTGAAAAAGAAAAGGAATATTGTTTTTTTAAGGTATGTGAAAAAAGAAAGGAAGTTTGATGGGGATTGCATTGAATCTATAGATTAATTTGGTAGGATTGCCATTTTTATTATGTTGATCCTACCTATTCATCAGCATGGGTGATATTTCCATTTTCTTGTATCTTCTTTAATTTCTTTCCTCAAAATCTTAAAATTCTGTTGAATGATCTTTCACATCTTTGGTTAGTGTTACCCAAAAATATTTTATGCTAGTTGTGGCTGTTGTGAAAGGTGATTTTTCTCTGATTTCTTTCTCAGCTTCTTTAACATTTTTATCCTGCCACATTACTGAAAGGATTTATTAGATTTAGGAATTCCCTGGTAGAGTTTGGGGGTCACTTATGTATACTATCCTATCACCTGCAAATATCAGACATTTGATTTCTTCTTTTCCTGTTAGAATCTTATTGCTCTAGCCAGAATTTCAAGAACTATGTGGAAGAGATATGGAGAGAGTGGACAGCTTTGTCTTGCTCCTGATTTTAGTGGAATCATTTTGAGTTTCTCTCCATTTAATTTGCCATTAACTGTCAGCTTCTTGTATATTGCTTTTATTATGTTTAGATATGTTCCTAGTATCCCTAATCTCTCCATGATCATTATTAAGGGTTGCCTGATTTTGTCCAATTTTTTTAGCATTTTATGAGATGATCAGATGGGGTTTTTTATTTTAGTTTATTTATATGATGTACTAAATTAATAGATTTTCATCTGTTGAACCATTCCTGTATCTCTGGGATAAAGCTGACTTAATCTTTTGGATATTTTTTATATGTTCTTGGATTCAGTTTGTTAGTATTTTATTGAGTATTTTTCTATCTATTATGAGTGAGATTGGTCAATTACTTTCTTTCTTGGTTGAGTTTCTGTGTAGTTTTGTTTTCAGGGTAATTGCAGCCTCATAAAAAGAGTTTGGCAATGTTTCTTCTGTTTCTATTGTGTGGAATACTTTGAGGAGTATATAAGTATAGGTATTAGCTTGAACTTTCTGATATAATTTTAAACTAAAGTCTTTCAGGCCTGGGCTTTTTTTT
>NW_004949141.1:352220-357299 GCF_000317375.1 Microtus ochrogaster
TAGGTCTATTTAAATTCTTCACCAGGTTTTGATTTAATTTTGCTATAATGTATCTATCTAGAAAATTGTCCATTTCTTTTGTGTTTTTAAATTTTGTGAAGTACAGGATTTGTAGTATGACCTAATGATTCTCTGGATTTCCTGAGTGTCTGTTATGTAATGCCCTACTTTTCATTTCTAATTTTGTTTATTTTGATGTTCTCTCTCTGCCTTTTGATTAGCTTTTATAAGGGTTTGTCTATCTTGTTGATTTTCGCAAAGAACCAGATCTTTGTCTCATTAATTCTTTGTATTAATTTCTTTGTTTTTATTTAATTGAATTCAGCCCTCAATTTGATTATTTTCTGTCTTCTACTCCTACTGTGTACATCTGCTTCATTTTTTTCTTGAGCTTTCAGGTGTTCTGTTAAGTCACTGGTGAGAGCTTTCTTTACTTTCTTTATGTGGGCACTTAGTGCTATGAACTTTCCTCTTAACACTGCTTTCATAGTGTCCCATAGGTTTCGGTACATTGTTCCTTCTTTTTTGTTAAATTCTAGGAAGTCTTTTAATTTCTTTGTTTCTTCCTTGACCCAGGGGTGGTTCAATAGTTCACCATTCAATTTCCATGAGTTTGTAGGCTTTCTGAAAGTAGTGTTGTGGTTAAATTCTAACTTTAAACCATGGATATCCAATAAGATACAGGGGGTTACTTCAGTTATTTTGTATGTGTGGAAGTTTGTTTTGTTATGGAGTATGTGGTCAATTTTAGAGGCAGTTCCATGAGGTTCTGAGAAGAAGGTATATTCTTACGTGTTTGGTTGGAATTTCTATAGATGTCTGTTAAGTCCATTTGAGTCATTCCATCTGTTTGTTCTCTTATTTCTCTGTTAAGTTTCTCTCTGGTTGACCTGTCAGTAGGCAAGAGTGGAGTCTTGAAGTCTCCTTCTATTAGTGTGTGGGGTTTGATGTGTAATTTTAGCTTTAGTAATATTTCTTTTACATATGTGGGTGCTCTTGTATTAGGGGCATAGATGTTCAGTGTTAAGAGTTCATCTTTATGAATTCTTCCTGTTATGAGTATATAGTGTCCTTCTCCATCTCTTCTGATTGATTTTAGTTTGAAATCTACTTTATTAGATATTAAGATATGTACATCTACTTGTTTCTTAGGTCCATTTGATTGGAAAAACTTTTTTCAAAACTTTACTTTAAGGTAATGTCTTTGAGGTTGAGGTGTGTTTCTAGTACACAGCAGAAGACCGGATCCTATTTTTGTTCCTATTCTTTTAGCATGTGTCTTTTTATAGGTGAATTGAGTCCATTCATATAAAGAAATATTAATGACCAGTGATTGTTAATTCCTGTTATTTTTTCAATGGTAGTGTGTGGGTTTCCCTTCTTAGCGTTTTGTTGGTGTGTGGTTATCTGTTGCCTGTTTTCTTGTGGGTGCAATTAGTTTTCTTGTGTTGGGAATTTTCTTCTAGTACATTCTGTAGGGCTGGATTTATGGATGGGTATTGTTTAAATCTGGTTTTGTCATGGGATATCATTTTTCTCTATCAATGTGATTGATAGCTTTGCTGGGTATAGTAGTCTGTGCTTGCATTTGTGGTCTCTTAGTGTCTGCAATACATTCTTCCAGGAACTCTGGCTTTCATGGTTTACATTGAGAAGTTGGGTCTATTTCTTGATCTTTTTCTTTTGCAGCTTCTAACATTCTTTTTTTGTTCTGTATGTTTTCCATTTTGATTCTTATATGGCAAGGGGATTTTTGTTTTATCTATTCTATTTGGTGTTCTGTAAATTCCTTGTACCTTCATAGAGATATCCTCCTTTAGATTGGGAAAGTTTTCTTCTATGATTTCATGAAATATATTTTCTGTGTCTTTGAGCTGGAGTTCTCCTTCTATCCCTATTATTCTTAGGTTTGATCTTTTCATGGTGTTCCAGATTTCCTGGAGATTTGTGTTAAAAATTTGTTGTATTTAATCTTTTCTTTGATGAATGAATACCTTCACCACCCAAGATTCTTTCTTTTATCTCTTGTATTCTGTTGGTTATACTTGACTCTGTAGTTCCTGATCATTTATCAAGATTTTTCATATCACATTTCTTTAGTTTTGTTTTCTTTATTGACTGTATTTCAGTCTTCATGTCTTGAAATGTTTGCTTCACCTGTTTGATTGTTTTCTCTTGGTTTTCTTGCAGGTCTTTTAGGGATTTATTAATTTCTTCCACTATTTTCTTTGTCCTTTCCTCCATTTCATTAAGGGAGTTTTTCAAATCCTCTTTAAAGATCTCCATAATATTCATAAAGTTAAGTTTAATTTTTTTCTTCTGGATTAGGATAATCAAGTCTTCCTGTTGTGTACCACTAGGTTCTGCTGTTACCATGTTATTTTTTAGGTTGTTGAATGGATTCCTACTTTGAGCCTACGCATCATTTCCTTTAATTGTTGCCTGCAGTATCTTTGTATCTTGGTCTAATCCTTGTTGTGGCTATCTGAGTTTTTGGCAATTGTTCTTGATCTTCTCTGTACTGTCAATGTTTGTATCTCAGGGAGCCACTGAGTTCTCTCTTAGCCTGCTCACTTGGTCTTCTCTCCTGGTTCACTCTCTTAGTCCACTCTGGGCTGTCACAGTTTGTGCATTAGAGTTTTTAACTTTGCCCTCTTTCTTGGTCTTTTATCTTGGTACTCTCAGCAGGGAACTCTCAAGTTGGCTGGCTAGAGAAACTGAGGCTAGTGAAGGATGATTCAAGGTTTTTTTCCCATATGGAGAACCTGGAAAGTAGGGTGTGCTACCATTTAACTGGTCACTCACCTCTTGGTGCTCTCAGTATTGTAGCAAGCAGAGTTTCAGAGTTCCACAGAGGAGGCTGGAGAATAGGCAAATTTGGGGCCAGGATGGGGCTTGTAGCTTCTGGGGGGTGGATGGAGGAGGGTATTGGGGCAGCCTACCTGCACAAAATGCTCCTATATCAGTATAAAAAGTAAATAATTAAGATGCATTTAAATGAGTGTATATATATTAAAGAATTAGAATAAGAGAAAGATAAAATTGAAAGCATAATAAATAATGACTTTACACCATCAAGCAGGGCATGTCCTCTCTAGGGTGTGTTACTACCTTCTTTGTGTGTAATGATTCACCTGACAAATGATGCTGAAAGGAAAGGTAAAATACGTAACTCTTGCACAAATATTGAAAATGAGACTTGTGAGATTGCAGTTCCCAGTGGGGTTTAATTAAATTCCTTTTTCCTGTTATATTTTTGGCTGTGAGTCTAGAATTTAATGGCTGAAACATCTCCCATGCTCTTGGATAGGTAGGATCATCATAATAATATCTCAGGTGAGATTCAACTTCAGTTGTTCATGCTGTGACTCAGCTGCTCAATGTACTGCTTGAACTTACCCTTTATATCTAAGCCCACAAGGTACCTGACATTCATTCAAGACATCAAAGGCTGTCTCTCTACAGCTCACCACACCTGAGGTGTCATTATAAGAGCATAGGAGTCAACACATCCTTGCTCTTTCACACTGAGTCAGTGGAGGTGGTGTGCAAGAAGAACTTCTTTCATGGATATAATAATCGTTTCTTTTGCTACATGTCTTACTCTGGCCATACTTTCCTTTGCCAGCAGAGAATCCATCTGTGGTCTTATTGCTACAGTTCATATCTCTCCATCCAGTTGTTTCTACAGCAACAATTTGCCATGGGGATTATAGGCCCTATTCCAGTCAGTTCCCCTGACTTTTCTTGGAAATACATGTGAAGATAATCTGTCTCTCACACATTCCATGACAGAAAATTTTGTGCCACTTTGCTGGGTCTGTCATAATTTCATCTCATGGTTTGTTGGTACAGACCTTAATTTACAGTCTGGATTTTAGAATAATACTTGCACAAACACATTAAGTTTTATGATGAAGTTATGTTTCTATAGTTTAAGTAAATACTTTTTACCTGGCTATATGATAAAATGGAAAACTTTCTTGTCAGGACATCAGGGAAAGAAATGAGAATGCCTGAACTCTAAACAGAGAATTTTACACTTGATGTTGGAGAACTACATCACCGCTGTCTTTGTTGGTGTGACGGTTATTCTTTCATGATTCCTTGTTTATCATGGTTGTTCCTGTCAAGTATGATTTATAGCTCTTTATATTATGTTTATATCCAGTTCACTTACTAATGTTAATTTAAAAACCATGGAGATTCATCATATAGAATACAATGTTTTAGCTAAGTTTATTTTGTCAATATATTTTTATGCATATCAATCAATATATATGAGTCCATATGAATATATCATAACATACTGTGATAATGTTACATACTTAATGAACAATGTCTAGTGCTGATGCATTTTGCATTCTACTGCTTCAACTAAAAGAATCCAAAAATAGTTGTAGTTCCCTCAGAATTTCAGCCATGAATAACTGCATGTTGACATGAAATTGCCCTCAGTTGTGCTTCATTCCCTTCCCCAGCTTCCATTCATTAATCTAAGTAGCAACCCCACCTTTGTGAACCTGGCCAGCAGAAACACAGTGAAGTTCATGATTGACTTTATAGGATTCTGATGTACATTTGAGTTCAGCTTTCCTTTCTCCATTTCTGCTTTGTCTACGTTGAGTACAACATGCCAGTACAGTACAAGCTCTGACTGTATAACTACACTTTTGTGCAGAAATTTGAACTCAGCAAGGGAGAAACTCATCATTTAAATGGCTCCTGTTTCATGAGTATCTGTGATACCACACCATGAGTGAATACTCAATTGTTTCTGAGGTTCTACAGATGGTGAGTGTGCTTGCAGCAGGTGAAAGGTGTTTGATATTCCTTGTTTTTTTTTTTATTTAGCTAATTCCTCAAGAGAGAATCCAGGAGCTAAAGCAGCATATTGTTTTCCCTGAGACAGAAGAGATGGCTGATTCTATAGTAAGTATGTCTCTGCTCAGAAACTATGCTCACTTTCTTCTGCAATGTTTATATATTTATGTTGCAATCTTTACTTCTCTGTTTCTTGTAGTCTGGCTTACAGAGTTAATTTCAGCTGTTATTTTTTTGCCTGTACTTCTTAAGAGT
>NW_004949141.1:358599-359132 GCF_000317375.1 Microtus ochrogaster
GTATTTAGAGGCTTATTATTTTTTAATTTTCCTTCTATAAAAAATAGATATTTTCCTCATATAATTTCGTGATTATGGTTTTCTCTTTTTCAACCACTCCCAATTAATCTTCCCACGTTATTCTATCCAGATCCTCCCCCTTTCTGACACTCAAAAGAAAAAAACGTTTCTAAGGGAGAAAAATGAAACAAAATATTACATGATATAATAAGATAAAACAAAACTAATGCAGAATAACAGGAAAAACAAACAATCAGATGAAAAATAACCCCCAAAAAGTTACAAGAAACAAATAAAGAGGCTAGTGAGATGGCTCAGAGGTTAAGAACATTGCCTGCTCTTCCAAAGGTCCTGAGTTCAATTCCCAGCAACCACATGGTGGCTCACACCATCTGTAATGGGGTTTGGGGTCCTCTTCTGGCCTGCAGGCATACAGACAGAATATTGTATCCATAATAAATAAAAAATAAATAAATATTAATAAAAAGAGACAGATAGAGATGCAGAGATCCACTATTTAAGGTCATGAATTC
>NW_004949141.1:359562-363476 GCF_000317375.1 Microtus ochrogaster
AGAGGTAGAGGGCTTTGTATGTTTGTGTGTGGGGAAGGACATGTGGGTATCTACCTCTTCTTTTACATGGTTCTGTGAACCCTAAGGCAAGGTATTTGATGGAGACCTCCCATTCAGCATTATTTCAAGGTCTCTCAGTCTCTGCATATTGTCTGGCTGTGAGCTTCTCTATTATTTCTCTCTACCTTTCAGGAGGGATATCCTCTGATTGATCTATGTATATTTGATCTATTTATCTGCTGTATAGTAGAATGTCTTTTAGGAGCAATTGTATTTTTTTTTCAGAACAAAAAATAGTGTTTGATTTTACCTCCGGTCCCTGGGCTGTCTACTTTCTTGTTCTTTGTCACAAAAGCAGTGTGAGCTATTGGTTTCATCTCATGGAGTTAGCCTTAAGTCTCATCAGATTTTGGATTATTACCTTCACAAGCTTTGTGCCACAATTATACTAACATATTTTATGGGCAAGACACCAATGTAGATCAAACGGTTTGTATTTGGGATTGATGTTTGTGTTTCTTCTCAGTAGTATGTAGACAATTTTGGTACACCAAAGACTCAGGTTGTGATAGACACCATCCACTTCTATGTGATCAATGAGGTTTTTTGAAATGGAACACTAATTCTATTTTGATCAATAAATCCATATAATGCAAGACATTACCATTTTCAAGCACTGCAGTTTTTGCTTCGTTTTAGATGGATGTGTCTGGTAGAATCTTTCTGTATTGCATAAAGCAGAATGACAATATTTTCTCCAGCCAGACAATCTAACTCCTATTTATTGAAGATGTTTTCTTTTCTTCATAGCAAATTTATTGTTTCTTTATCAAAAATCAGGTGTCTATATGTGTGCAGCTATGTGCTTGTGTCTTTGATTCAATTCTACTCACCAACATGTCTTTATTTTTACAAATACTGTATAGTTTTGATTACTATCTATTTGAAGTACAATTTGAAATCTGATATCATGATATCTTCATTTTTATTGCTCAGAATTGTTTTAGATATTCTGGATTTTTTCATTTTGCGTATTGTATTCAATCATATCTTTTCATTGTATTTAAATCATATGTAAAGAAATGTGTTGGCATTTTGGTGGGAACTATGTAGAATCTGTACATTTCTTTTGCTGAGATTTTAATTTTTACTTTATTAATTCTACTGATCCGTGAGCACGACAGACCTTTCCATCATCTGATATCTTCTTTGATTTCTTTCTTAAACATATTGAAATTGTGGTCATACAAATCTTTCACATGCCTGGTTAGGGAACTCAAGGTTATTATATTTTTTGTGGCTATTATAAATGTGGTTTTCCACCGAATTCTTTCTCAGTTCATTTGGAATCAATATTTAAAAGGTCTACTGACATTTTATAGTTAATCTATGGTTCAGTCATGATGGTGTTTATCAGCTGTGGATAGTACTTTTGGCAGATTTTGTTTTGCAAATAATTTAACATTTTTTTCTCCTTATCCAATTTGTGTTCCCTTGATCTCCTTCAGTTTTCTTTTGCTTTAACTAACATTTCAAATATTGTAATCCCTATGTGTAGAAAAATTGACAGCCTTGCCTTCTTCCTATCTTTATTGGGATGTCTTTAAGATTCTCTCTATTTAATTTGATGTTTCTAGAGGCTTTGTGCAAATGTTATTTATTATGTTAGGTATGTCACTATCAATATTCTTTCTAATAATTTTATCATGAAGGGGTGGACTTTGGATTTTTTCAAAGGCATACTTAAAAAAATTAACAAGATAGAAAAACCTTTGTCCAATTAACTAAAATTCAAAGAGAATATCCAAATTAAGAAGAATAAGAAATGAAAGTTGGACAGTAGCCAATAATAATGAGGAGCTCAGAACCTGTACTTCACTAAATAAAAAAATCTAAAATTAATGAATTTTTTTCAATTATACCTTTAAAAATTGCTCAATCAAGATCATATAAACAACGTAAGTAGACTTAGTAACACTATTGAAATAAAAGCAGTCATTAATATCTCCCAATGGAAAAAAAAGAACAAAATCCGGGGTCAGATGATTTAGGAAATAATTTTTTGATGCTTAAAGCAGATATTATGGTCTTCAAATTGTTCAACCAACTGAAATAGAAGGAATAGTAACAAATTCTTTTTATAAGAAAACATTAACCCTAATATACAAACCACACAAATATTCAGTAAAGAAGTTTTCCAAATCTCTTTCAAAAAACACTTACTCCATGACATGTTTTTTTTCTAGATAATGTAAGTGAGGTTTAATAAGTCATAAAACAACTGCAAAATGCTGAATATACCCACTGCAAAAATACCTATGTGTCCCTTAGTAAGATCTCTATAACACATAGCAACAACAGAATAGACAAGAAGAGTCACTGTTAGTGCTTAACATCCATAATGTTTTAGAACCCAAGAACTTTGAGCCAGACAAGTGACTCTTTACAATGAACACTTGCAAGGAAAATTGTAGTTTCTGATACTGTGAATTAATAAAAAATGATATTAGATCATGTCTTATGATATTTACTTCTAATATTAAAAGCTAAAATAATTTAGTTGAGAATAGAACTCAGTATTAAACCAACTAATAATGAATCAAGGATATAATATACATTGAAGAAAACTATATCTGTTTATAGTACCAGCATGTTTAAACATCAGTCAAACTATGGAAATCTACAATTGTAATGACAGAGAAGGAGGTTAGAAGGAGGCAAAAAACTAGCTAAACAATGAGAGGAAATTACAAGGATTTTGACTGGTACAATGGAAGAAAACTGTGTACTACAGAAACATGCAAAAGTTAAATCTCAGTTAAACAATAAAACAGTATAAATCATAAAAGAAAATGATTAAGATGTAGTGAAATGAGAGTGAATATGTTAAAGAATTATAATAGGAGAAAGACAGCAATGTACAATGAGTAATATAACTACACTGTTAATCAGGGTACATACTTAGTGGTTTGCCCTTTCCTTTTTACCTGCCCCATTGTGAGTCGTGTAGAAAATTTGAATAAGGGCAGGGTACTGTTTTTTATATTAATTCTAATCTATAAAATCATCTGTATGGCATGCTTGCTGTTCACAGAGTTGTTTAACCAACATTTTTGTTGGTGCTTTTATTGGTTCCTTAGTAATTTTGATGAGTAACTTATTGTAATTTAGTTCTCATATTCATCTTATGTTCTTGAAGCAGTGGTGGATCCCTCTAGCTTCAGGGATGAGTCAGCTTAAGATGTCAGGCTGATTCAAGCCGTGGATCAGCTACACAATCGACCACATAACTTGTCTTTTATAAATCTTCCCACAGCGTTCCTACTATTTATTCAATTAGAAGTCAGCCTCTTTTGAGCTCCCCTCACACAGGTGTCAGGCCTTTCATGGTCTTTCCCAGTAATGTCATTGGAATAATTTGCAGTAGGATTTGTGCTTCATTCTTGGATATGACAATTCTGCCCCTGTCTACACATCTTACTTGTGATTCATTTTCATTTGACAGCTGTGAATGCATGCATGGTTTCATCTTTACAGCTCATGTCTCTTCAAATTGTGGTTCCTAAAGAAACAATTTGCTTGAGAATAGAGGCCCTTGATTGGTGAAGTCTGGAACTGCACATGATGATTTGGCTCCCATTCACACCCATTTCAGCCTGTACATTTACAGCTTAATTTTATCCTACATGGCTTAATATTTCAGGCACACAGATTTTTATTTATAGACTATATTTTGTAGTATGTTTTTCGAATAATGATAATCCAGAACACATCATGTTTTGTGATGAACTCTTGTATTCATTGTCTAAGTAAAGAAATTTGTACCTCATAATCTGTTTTCTTTCATGACAGGAAATCTTGACGTTTGAGGATGTTGCAATTGATTTCTCTCCAGATGAGTGGGACTGCCTCAA